>NC_141612.1:43823690-43979843 GCF_047967505.1 Dipteris shenzhenensis
ATGATAAAGGGCTCAAATGCCTTTACATTTATTTGGCTTATGATCTTGGAAGAGTAGTGACGAATCATTGTGGGATTAATGATCATGTAAAGGTTTTTGTATTAATGGCCAAGGGCCAATTCATTTTGTAAAAATAAGAGAGTGCTCTAAAGCCTTCCCATTATTATTGGGCATGTGCTAGACTCAATCATGAGTAAAGGATTGAAGATGAGAAAAGTATACATTAAAGGATCTACAAGACAAAAGGATGGCTAAAGGCAAGGGCATGCCTTGATAATCAAAGGATCATGTATCCTTTGTATTATGGCTCATGCATTACTTCAAAATATTATAAATACTCAAGGTGTCCATGGTGGGGGATTGGCCAATAGGCCTGAATTTAGGCCGCTAGCATACTTAAGCAGTTATTACCACACCTTCCTTAGCTTAAAAAGAGGCTACCTGAAAAAACAAGATCACGATTGTGGGATCATGAACCACACCCCTTCAGGGGGAGATTGTACCGTATGCTTTGCCTTGTGTCCTATTCTGTTTTATGGTTTTCCGTTCTTCTCTTTCATGTATTCTAGTGTATTTGTATTTTTAAGCAAATATGAATTTTGGCATTAGTAATTCACATTACAGTGGTATCAGAGCTTTGGTACGCTCTTTGTGAGAGTGGGTTGAGTGTTACTTGCCAAGAAGAAGTGTCGGAAAGAGTGTGAGAGTAGCCATCACCACCAATTACAAGCCAAAGTTTCCAAAGAAAATAGACAAACTCGGCTGCTACAGCATGCGACTACGTGAGAAGAAGTTCCACCTTTCTCTCCCAATTCTTCACTAAATTCACTTCTATCTGGCTCACTAGCTTAGCTTTTTGCCCACTCAAACTCTTCTAACAACTAGAGGAAGATTTGATGAAGAATGGAGCTAAATAGCTCTTTCCAAGTTCTTGAAGAGGAGGCTACGTGAGAGGATGTTTTTTAACCTCTCTGTCTCTCTCTCTCTCTCTCTCTCTCTCTCTCTCTCTCTCTCTCTCTCAATTCTCCATTAAATTCAGTTGTGACTGGCTCAATATCTTAGCTTTTTGCCCACTCAATATTTTAGCTTTCACCCACTTTTTGTCGGAAAGAGTGTGAGAGCAACTGTCACCACCAATTACAAGCAAAAGCTTCAAAAGAAAATAGACAAACTCGGCTGCTACTGTACACGGCTACGTGAGAAGAAGTTTTCTACCATTCTCTCCCAATTCTTCACCAAATTCACTTCTTTCTGGCTCAGTAGCTTAGCATTTTTCCCACTCAAACTCTCCTAACAACCAGAGGAAGATTTGATGAAGAATGGAGCTGAATAGCTCTTTCTAAGTTCTTAAAGAGGAGGCTATGTGAGAGGATGTTTTTTAACCTTTGTCTCTCAATTCTCCATCAAATTCAGTTCTGTCTAGCTCAGTATCTTAGCTTTTTGCCCACTCAAACTCTCCTAACAACGAGAGGAACATTTGATGAAGAATGGAGCTAAATAGCTCTTTCCAAGTTCTTAAAGAGGAGGCTGTGTGAGAGGACATTTTTTAACCTCTCTCTCAATTCTCCATCTAATTCAGTTTTGTCTGGCTCAGTATCTTAGCTATTTTCCCACTTAAACTTTGCTAACAATTAAAAAGAGTTTTGATGTAGAATGAAGCTTTGTAGCTCCTTCTAAGCTCTTGAAGAGGATTCCAATTGGTGAGAGAACTTTTTCCATACACTCTGCACTAATTGCTACAAGATTTGATGGGAGTCTTAGCCAAGGCATTGATAAGGTATTCCCAGAAGCATGAAGCTTGAAGTGATCTAGAAGAGCGGGAGTGAATCTCAACATATCAAGAGAGAGAAAACGTTGCACCAAGCTTTTACTCCTTCGATCTTGACGATCTGTTTCGACATTTCAAGTTTTTGAGGGAGTATATGCAAACTTCTTTCAAATACGTCAAAAATTTTATGAAGTTAATTATTCCATGCTTGTAAAATTTGTCACTTGTTAACCCTTGTAAATTCCTACAAGGAGAGAAAGTGTTGTTGATGTCTGTGAACAGGATTCTACAGAGTCTTGTTTTGAGAAATTTTACCGATTCGGTTAAAAGGTAATATATCTGTAAGTATGCGCGTTGCATTTTATTTTGGTAAGCTTCAATTTTGGGAAGTGGTAATTGACATTTTGAGTAATGTCAATATTTATCTAAGCAACAAGTGCTTAAAGTAAAAACTGAGAAGAGAATGGTAACACTATTTTTTAGAAGCAAGATTTTATTGCATGAGTGCTTGCACTACAAATTTGAAAGATATCTTGTGGCACTTTTTCTTATAAAGAAAGTTTTAACTCTATCTTGAGTTAAGTGAAGCTTAGATATGACAACACTAAGCAAATAGTCATCTGGCTATTTTTATAAGCCATTTTTAATTTGTCAATCTATTCCATTTGCAAGAATAGACTTGTAGTATTCCTAACAAGTAAGAATTGGTGGATCATTCTCCCTTTGTAAAAATAAGTATTGAAAAGGGTAATCTTTGATTATATTATAATGATCAGTAAAGATCCACACAATGTGATTCAAGCACCTTCCAAAGAAAGAACAATGGTTCTTGAGTAATATATTCAGATTTCCTTGATCTCCCACAACTGCGGTCAATTTCATCTCAAGCAAGAGGGAATGTTACGAGAAACTATTTCTGAATTCTTGTCTTGAAAATTAAGCAAAGTATTTTGCAAATAGGATAGAATCGCACCAGATGTGGCGAGGGTTCTATCAATATTCTTATGTGGCTTAGTTGAGGGACGCCTGGCTAAACAAGTGCCACTTAATTAAGTATTTTGGGTGATGCCATTATCAAATACTTTAATTATTTGGTAGATGCATGTGATGATAATTAATTAGCATGTTGGTACTATGACAGGTAATCATGAGTATTTTGGTGTATGCCATTGGGATGCTAAGTGTTGAAGGTATTAGTATTTAATGTGTGATGCAATTATGTACTATTATGCTTTGGTTTCATGAGTTCAGGTGATGCTAAGGAAGATCAGAAATATTAAGACTCAAAGTAACAATTGGCAAGCGTTGGGAATTATTGACGAATATTTGAAGTATAAGGTGGTGTGCCTCACCTTGGTATATTTGGTCATAAGTATTAATGACCTTGGCACAATTGTGGATTTCAAATGAGAAAGGGATCAAACGCCTTTATATTTATTTAGCTTATGATCTTGGAAGAGTAGTCATGACGAATCGTTGTGGATTATTGATTATGCAAAGGTTTTTGTATTAATTGCCAAGAGCCAATTCATTTTGTAATACTAGCCAAGGGACAATTCGTTTTGTAAAAATGAGCGAGTGCTCTAAAGCCTTCCCATTATTATTGGGCATGTCCTAGACTCAATCGTAAAGGATTGAAGAAGAGAAAAGTATGCATTAAAGGATGTACAAGAGAAAAGGATGGCTAAAGGCAAGGACATGCCTTGACAATGAGAGGACACGTATCCTTTGTATTGTGGCTCATGCATTACTTCAAAATATTATAAATACTCAAGGTGTCCATGTTGGGGGATTGGCCAATAGCCTTAAATTTAGGCCACTGGCATAATTAAGCTAGTTCTCGCCACACCTTCCTTACCTTAAAAAGAGGCTACCTAAAACACAAGATCACTACTGTGGGATCACGAGCCACACACCTTGAGGGGGGAGATTGGACCCTATGCTTTGCCTTGTGTCCTCTTCCATTTCATGGTTTTCCATTCTGTGAAAGAGAATCAGACGCCATTACAGAACACTGCAAAATATTCTGTCACTACAGAAAAAACACAGCTTTTGCCTCACACGGGTAGATCTGCAAAACTGACGAAACTGGTATTTGACCACACAGTCACTTCCTAGTGACGATTTTGCATCAACAGGCAACAAGCATGATTCTGCAACTCCCAATATCTCTGCACACAAGCATACGATGCAATTTCTACGACAACTTTTCACCGACCAGCAGAGCAGTGGTCGCACAGTAAAAACAGGGCCTTTTTCTGAGTGCCTGCGAAGAACTTCCGCCTTCAAAACGGGCCCCGAAATGGCCTCGAATCAAAAAAATAGAACCACCTGGGGCTTTGCCCTTCCGCGCAGCATATACTGTGCTCTTGCCACACCACGAAGGGTGTCTCAATCTGAGACAGTGCACTCTTGCACTTCTGGCTGTGCTACCTGCAGAGATTTGCTCCCAAACTCGAAATAGGAAAGCAACACTGGTCCTCTTACCAGGACACCGTGAACTTGGTTTGCTTTCTTGAGCTCCTTACCACGAACAAGGCTCTGATACCATGTAAAGATAGTGGGAGAGAGGGAAGGAGTCTCACTTGCGGCTTTCTCACATACACAATGGGGGAATACACACAGGTGGAGGCTGAAAACAGTTTTCCTCTTCTTAGTTGTGAAAGCCAAAAAGAACTCTAGTGCAAAGAAATATAAGAACCCTATATGTGGGTCTCAAACCAAACTCAACTAACTAAGGTAGCATACTAACTGAGCCACTAACTAGAGTAGATAAGGATAGCTGTCATTCAGCTATTATTCGTGGGCAGTGTACCAACCGCATCTGCAGCTAACAAGTCGGTGACATAAATGCACAACAATCACCCTGGCATATCACGAGTGGAGCTCGATATCTCAACAAAGAATGCTTTCCTAAATGGTGACTTGTTGAAGGAAGTTTATATGGTTCAACCCAAGGGTTATCTACACCCTGACTATCCTAACTATGTTTGCAGGTTGAAAAAAGCTCTCTATGGGCTGAAGCAAGCACCTAGAGCATGGAATGGAAGGATCAGTAGATACCTGTAGGAGCTTGGTTTTGTAGTTGGGAAGGCTGATCATTCACTGTTCATAAAAAAGACAATTGCTGGATATGTTGTGATTGTGATTTATGTTGATGATCTGATTCTGACTGGTAGTGATGATGATCGCATTGCTGAAATTAAGAGCAAGCTAAAAATGGAGTTTTATATGAAGGATCTAGGGGACTTGAAGTTCTTTCTTGGCATAAAGGTGTTGAGAACACCTGATGGCATTTGGCTTATGTAGAGGCAGTATGCCTTGAATATGTTGGAGAGGTTTGGGATGAAGGATTGCAAACCAATGGATATTCCCTTGGAACTAAACTTGAAGATTATGGCTGATTCTGGAGCTGAGATTGAGGACATTACCATGTACAGGCAGATGGTTGGCAGCTTGATATATTTGACAATCACTAGGCCTGATTTGGCATATGTTGTGGGACTCATTAGTCAGTTTATGCAAAAGATACGGAAGCCTCACTTAGATCCAGTGAGAAGGATTATGCGCTATGTCAAGGCAACATATCACTATGGACTCTTTTATGAGTATGGAAAGGATATAGAACTAGTTGGATACACAGATGTAGATTGAGCAGGATGTGCCTATGACAGGAGATCCACTAGTGGTTATGCATTTAGCCTTGGTAGTGCAGTGGTGAGTTGGAGTAGTAAAAAGCAACCCACAGTGGCATTGTCTAGTATAGAAGCAGAGTACAGAGGTGCAGCATTGGCTACATGTGCGATAAATTAGCTTCAAAAGCTTTTGCAAGATTTGGGACTGCATGTGGAAAAACCAATCAGACTTTATTGTGATAACATGAGTAGTGTGCAGTTGGCAAGTAATCCAGTTTATCATGCTAGAACTAAGCATACTGAGGTACACTACCATTTCATTAGAGAGATGGTGTTATCAAAGAAGATTGATCTCATACATGTGAAGACTGAAGATCAGGTTACATATATCTTTACCAAGTCATTGGGTAGAGATAAGTTTACATACTTTAGAGAGCTACTTGGTGTTATGCTCCCTACTTGAGCTTGAGGGGGAGTGTTGGGAATCAAGCTCTCGGTTATTGTTCCTATTGTGTGAGTAGGTGAATAAGGTGAGTCACACTAATTCAAACATAGTTAGTTCTTATCTACTATGTATGGGTGTGACCTTAGTAGTGTTTAATTGTATTGTGTGGGTGAATATGAGCTGATTGTGGAGGAGACTGTTGCTCCCTCCTAGTTGCTTCCTATATCTCTCTACTTGTTTTTCTTAATACTATCACCACCAATTACAAGAAAAAGTTTCCAAAGTTTCGACATTTCAAGTTTTTGAGGGAGTATATAAGAACTTTCAAATACATCAAAAACTTTATGAAGTTAATTATTCCATGCTTGTGAAATTTTTTATTTGTTAACCCTTGTAAATTTCTACAAGGAGAGAAAGTGTTGTTGATGGCTATGAACAGCACTCTAGAGACTCTTGTTTTGAGATATTTTACCGATTCGGTTAAAAGGTAATATATCGGTAAATATGAATTGCATTTTATTTTGGTAAGCTTTAATTTTGGGAAGTGATAATTGATATTTTGAGTAATCTCAATATTTGTCTAAGCAACAAGTACTTAAAGTAAAAATTGAGAAGAGAATAGTAATACCATTTTTTAGAAGCAAGATTTTATTGCATGAGTGCTTGCACTACAAATTTGAAAGAGATATCTTGCGACAGTTTTTCTTATAAATAAAGTTTTAACTCTATCTTGAATTAAGTGAAGCTTAGATACAACAAGACTAAGCGAATAGTCATCTAGCTATTTTTTATAAGCCATTTTTAATTTTCAATCTATTCCACAGGAATCTAGCATCTCTAGTTGATGTGAAACTACCAATCTAAGAGGTACAGATAATCTTTTCAAGAATCAATTGTTCAATTTATTTTCAAGATTTCTATGCAAGAATAGAATTGTAGCATTCCTTACAAGTAGGAATTGGTGGAATAATGATTTCCAAATTCTTGAAGATAGGAAAATATTTCCTTTCCTTTAATCTAAACACAAGCATATCTTGAAATTTTTATTTTTAAGAGTCAACATTTGGCTAGCTTGATGAAACATTTACCTGAATTGTTAGCAATTATTGTGTGCTTTCTTAGTGGAAGATTTACAGGCTTTCTTACTAAAAATGTTTGAAAATGATTAGACTCATACAGTTGGTATAGAGAATATATAAAGGTACAAGTAAGATTTCATGTGGATCTATACTCTATTTTGAGTATTATAAGTCACTAATGGTGAAGCAAAAACTTTAAGATAATACTTTGTTGGCATTCATGCTAAGCAAGAGGGCATGATGGCTTTTTTATTATATTAAAGCCTGAATTAGAATGTTTTGCATTCTAAAGTTAAGATCTTTTGATATTCCTAAAAGATGATTCAAAAAGGAAAAGATAGCTAGAAGATCTTATGATTTCTATTGACAAGGATAGCTAGAAAAGCTTTTATGATTTACATTTGAGATGTAAGGTGATGCGATTAAGTTTGACTTGGCCATATATATATTTAGTAAAGGATGGCAATGAAAGTATTATTGGTCCCATTTGCAAGTTCATAAAAAGGGCAAGATAAATAAGTATTAACATTCTTGCATAGGGGACTATATGATAAGAAATCTGGCATATATCAAGAAGATGATGATGCCCAACATAGCTCAATTATAAAAGAGTTGATTGATCTTTATTTTGAGTATTCTTTAAAATACAAATTTATTTGAGCTATAGCTTTGTGAAAGATTTTCTAATTATGGATGAACATTCATGCCAAGAAAGAGGGAAATACATGAATGATTGCTTATGAAGTTTTGTCAACATGTAGATCTTGCATGTGTCTAGCTATGAAGGTAAGCTTTTATTGGCTAGATTAAACCTTGATTATTGAAGTTAGTATGTCTCAAGGATATTTTATACAAATCTTATTTTGACTATGATTCCCCTAAGGAAAGGATAAGGGGAGAAACCTTGGTGAAATTATCTCCAAAGAGATAAAGATATAATTACTTGATATATAATTTGATGTGTACTAGAACTCTGTTGAAGTATGCAAGTTCGTACTATCCAAAAAATTGGAAATTTCAAGTAATGAGTAGGAATGATTGTCCTAAGAAGACAAATGATAGGGAAAATAAAATTCCAAGACATTATCTCTTCAAAGATGCAAAGATGCTTGAAATTGAAGTCAATGTGAAATAGATTTTCAATTGATTGTAAAGCATGTGATAATGCAAGTGTTATACTTGAGTTTTTAGACTTCATTCAGGAATATTATGAATATTGAAATTGATGAATGAATATTTCAAAGATGGTATACCTTTGACATTTATCAAGTAGTATACATTGTTGGAAAGCCTTAGTTGAAGGCAATTATGGTTTATATCCATCATTAGATGGGTAAATTGTTTCTCATTCTCCCTTTGGAAAAATAAGTATTGAAAAGGGTAATCCTTGATTGTATTATAATGATCAGTAAAGGTCCACAAAAGGAGATGCAAGCACCTTCCAAAGAAAGAAGCACAATGGTTCTTGAGTAATATATTCCGATTTCCTTGATCTCCTACACTCATATAAAAAAACACAACTACGGTCAGCTGCATCTCAAGCAAGAGGGAATGTTATGAGAAACTATTTCTCAATTCTTGTCTTGAAAATTAAGCAAAGCATTTTGTGAATAAGATAGAATCACACCAGACGTGGCAGGGGTTCTATCGATATTCTTATGTGGTTTAGTTGAGGGATGGCTGGCTAAACGAGGGCCACTTAATTAAGTATTATGGGTGATGTCATTATGAAATACTTGAATTATTTGGTAGATGTATGTGATGACCATTTCTTAGCATGTTGGTACTATGATGGGTAGTCATGAGTATTTTTGTGTATGCCATTAGGATGCAAAGTGTTGAAGGTATTAGTATTTAATGTGTGATGCAATTATGTACTAATATGCTTTGGTTAGTTTAAGTGATGCTAAGGAAGATTGGAAATATTAAGGCTCAAAGTAACATTGGCAAGCGTTGGTGATTATTGTGGCAAATATTTGAAGTATAAGGCAGTGTGCCTCACCTTGGTATATTTGTTCATAAGTATCAATGATCTTGGTGCAATTGTGGATTGCAAATGATAAAGGGATCAAATGCCTTACATTTATTTGGCTTATGATCTTGGAAGAGTAGTGACGAATCATTGTGGATTAATGATTATGCAAAGGTTTTTGTATTAATGGCCAAGGGCCAATTCATTTTGTAAAAATGAGAGAGTGCTCTAAAGCCTTCCCATCATTATTGGGCATGTGCTAGACTCAATCGTGACTAAAGGATTGAAGAAGAGAAAAGTATGCATTAAAGGATGTACAAGAGAAAAGGATGGCTAAAGGCAAGGACATGCCTTGGCAATGAGAGGATCACGTATCCTTGTATTGTGGCTCATGCATTACTTTAAAATATTATAAATACTCAAGGTGTGGGATCATGAGCCACACATCTTGAGGGGGGAGATTGTACCCTATGCTTTGCCTTGTGTCCTCTTCTGTTTCATTGTTTTCCATTCTTCTCTTTCATGTATTCTAGTGTATTTGTGTTTTTAAGCTAATGGGAATTTTGTCATTAGCAATTCACGTTACACTCTCTCTCCTATAGCCCATCTCTCCCTCAGCCATTAGGATCATGTCCTTCTATGGAAGGATCTGCTCTCTTGGACCTCCGTTGTAGAATCTTGGTCTATTGGAGGTGATTTCAACATGGTTGAGATGCCTTGAGATAAAAAAGGTGGCAGAGAAGGTGCCATTCACACTTTGCAGGGAGTAGCTTGGGATGCCTTCTTGTTTCGGTGCAGTGGTAGAGATGTTTGGTATGATGATTCTTTTCACACTCAATCATAGTCACTCCTATTTTTGTGGTGAAATGGGAGGGTTCAGATGCCTATCCATGCATGGATTGATAGATTTTATGTGGATGATTAGGCTTTGGATAGATCTGGGTCAGTATGCATTAGCACTGGGGTGTCCACTTCAAACCACCCGATGGCTCACCATAGTGTTTACAAAGCACTGTTCCTTTGTCTTCCAAGATTATGCCAACAACAGGGGGATGCTTTTTTAACTTACCCTTCCATTGTGTTTCATTTAGCATGCCACTGTGCTCTGTATAAGCACAATCAACATTGTAGCATAGCAAAAATCCTACACATCTTCTCATTCTCATAATACATTTGAAGAACTCTTGTGTGCTAGTGGTGTATTCTGTCCATACATGCCCATCATTCTTTTGCTCCATTTCTTGCATAGAAGGCCCTGAAGTTATCAATGGTGGCAACTCATAAAAAACATATCCATCATATCTCGTAGGGAGATCTTGCACCATTTGGACTAAGTGCGCGCTTGAGAAGGCAACATGCAACAAACTTGATATTGGAAAGCATTGCAACATTGTGATTATACTCACCTCTTGAATAGAAGTTGCAATAAAAGATGTCCTCTAAATAGTTACTTTGAAATGTTGAAACTGAGGACCATCCAATTTGTAACGTTTCTCTCCACCATCCAAGTCCGCAACTGCCTGTGAGATGGATACATTCTCAGTACCTATTTCTTGGTGCAGCTCAATCTCACTATCTTGGATAACAAAATGCTCTTTATTGACAATAGAAATTTCACAAAACTCTACATTGTATCTAATGGCAATCATGTTTGCCTCATGGAAGTGAAGGAAGACTGTTTTGGGCTTCATTGAAAAGAGGGAGAATGGCAAACACTGGTAGCAGGGAAATATGAAAGGAAAGAAGAAGCAATGGAGAAGGATTCAACACGAGAATTGTTATAGAAGAGCACTCATCAATACGAAGTCAATTGCTAGTGTCCTATGTGATGGAAAAATCAATGGAGAAGGATTTATGAGAAATACTAATAGAAGTTTATTCTTGCTTGCATTTTGTGGGCAAAGGAGAGCAATATCTTCACAAAGTTGGCTTGAAGGGGAGAGAACTTGTTGGAGATGGGTGCAACACCAAAACCACATCTGCTGATGCTAGAGCTTCAAGTACCCACAGTGAGAAAAAAATAGTAAAAATAAAGGTGCAAGACGTTTCATAAAGTGTCACATAAGACATTTTTTTCCATGCAAGTTTCATCTCTCAACACTAACCCAACCTATAACTATTGAAACCTAGTATGGGTACAATTGCTAACCTCATTAGATTCTAGCGGTTTCAAGATATTCAAATCATGGTCCACACTAGGGACATTGTGGGGTCCAAGGGAGTCCTAACCCCCCCTACCTAGGTGGGTTAAGCCCAGTTGAGCCCACCTCTTACACGTCCTACAACTAGGAGGGGGCCACCTCTTACTTTTTCCTTCTCCTCCTCCTCCCTCATGCTCATCCATTCTCCTCTGTCCTCATGCTCATGCCTGGTTCTCCTTTTTCTTCTCCTTCCTCTTACTCATGCATGCTCCTCTTGCCTCCTCATGCTCATGCCTGCTCCTGTTGCTTCTCCTCCCTCCTATTCATGCCTATTCGTCTGCCCTCATCCTCACACCTAGTACTCTGCTTGCTTCTCCTCCCTCATAATCATTCATGGTCCTTCTCATTTCTCCTCAAACATGACCCACCTTCTATCATGGCCAATCATACTCTCTATAAACTCTATGACTATGCATGCTACCATTTGAGGATATCTCCCACGTTACCATGTGAACGTACAGTTGCAGGATCAATTTGTGATCCATGGTCTTTGTTTTCAAGAAAACAAGGATCTTGAACCACTGGAGGTGCTCTAAAGATGAGAATATAAGCTAAAAGGTTAATTCCGTAGTGTTTCAATAAAATTTCTTACTTTGGATTATCCGTAATGGTGCATTGTTTTTGCTAAGGCTCCCTTTGCTGTTCTTTTCGAGAACTTCATGGAGGATGAGATGAGAATGGTGGGCATGGATGATATGGACTCTTCATATTGAAAGACATAAAGTCATGCATGAGCAAGTTGTTTTGGAGGTGATGCAAGACTTGAAGGGAATGGTGATGCAAAGGAGCAACTCAAAAGTTGATTCAAGAAGAAGAATTCACATGATGCATTACATCTATTTAAATTTAAATTTCTAAAATGATGTTTCTTCATGTGTGCAATCGGAAGAAGGAATGGAGAATCTATCCATTTGGAACAAGAAGGCATGGAGAATTCACAATGTTGACCCAAGGCAACCTATGTGATCCATTCCAATGTGTTGTACATGAGATTATAAAAATTGACGAGTTGAATGTGAGATTCCAAATAGCATAGCGGTGTTTCTAAGAACTTAGTCGAGGATTCAAAGACCCTATTATTGGTGTATTAGAGTTGAAAAAGAAGAGAGATCTTTGTAATACAATTTGAAATACAAACACCTATTTCTAATAATGTTCTTCTATTGAAAGCTAAAAATTTTCTAGTATCTATGGCCAAATGGTGAATCTTTTGTTATGGCTATTTTAATTATCTGTTATTTTTTATATCGCATTTTTTTTAATATCATCTTACACACAAGTTATATCACATTTTGATATAACTTACAAGTTAATACAATATTGTTTGCCAGATTTGGCCATTCCAATACATATGTAGAAGGGATTTGATGGAGTGTTAAAAAACTAAATTTTGAGCTTTTCCTACATTTTGAAGGGGTAGATGAAGGAATTGGACAACTTCAGCCATTTCAATGTCCATTTTTGGCAAATGTAGAAGGAATTTGACAGCGATGTAGAAGGCAAAGTTGGTCGGGACATCATGGGGTGTCCAAAAATGCCAAAACCCACCATAGCACAAATTTGGCCATTTGGACACCCTCCAAATGGCCAAATTTGCACTGTGGTCGGTTTTGGCATTTGTAAACACCCCATGATGTCATGACCAACTTTGTCTTCTGTGTTGCGGTCAAATTCCTTCTACATTTGCCAAAAATGGACATTGGAATGGCCCAAATTGTCAAATTCCTTCATCTACTTGTTTGATATCCATGTTTCTTCATAGAAAATCATGGAATGCATCAACTTTAACATAGATAAACATAAAAAAGAAAATATTTACAAAGTAACTTAGCAAATGACGGTTGATCAATATGACAACTTATGTGCCTTATGGAGGAGCTTTGGTAAGACCATTAGGCAATATATTTTCTATATAATTTCTTGCCCTTGGAGGAACCTTGTAGGTTGGCTAAGTCAATGTAAAAAAAATTTTAATCAATGTAGAAGATCTTTAAAAATCAGTCACAAGTTGAGGGGGTCATAAATTTGTGATTACTTTAGATACAAATGAAGGAAAAGCGACAAGTTTGCATATAAAAGGTTCACCTCTCTACACAACAAACTTCGAGGTGGTGTATTCAATACTCTACAATTCAAAGCAACATTACCTTATATTGCATTAACAAACATTCAAATTTTAACCATGACTGAATCAAAAAAATTGATTATGACATAGTATCTTGCAAGGAAGAGAATGTGATAAAATGTACATATTTGTATTATATTATCTCTAATCAAATTCAAAGAATCTTCATACCATGTACCTCCTCTTTTCTACCTCTAATACATAGAAAAAAGAAGCTTTTAAAATCCCCAAGTAAGCTCCTAATACAAATACCATTAAGGCTCTCCTCTCAAGGTAGCCAAGCACAAAGTTTATTACACCATTGCCAATTGGATACATTGCAATAGGGGAAGCCTGTGATGGATCACAATTATCAAGTTGTCAATACTTTGATGTACTTCAGTAGTTAAGTAGGACATTCTAAAAATTGGATGTGGAAGACCACAACATATCCTCCTGCTCGATGAATATAGTGCACCAATGAGTGATTTTAACCAAATGTGCTATGAAAGTTGGCCTGTCAAGGAGATAACTCCTTAATCTCAAATGCTAACTACATCAATTCAACAACCATTACATTGGCAGACCTAACAAAGAACAATACATTAAAAGACTATAAAATATAAGTTAATACATAGAATGCTTACCATCATAGCATTGTCTCCTTTAATCATGATTATTGTCTAAAGCTTCTCCTCTCTTCCAACATTCATTGACATTTGCATGATGCAAGCAAGGCAAATAGGTATAAACTATAAACTTTAGACATGAAAACTTTAGGCATGAAAACTTTAGACATATTACCTAAAAACATTGGACATGAAACCACATAATAAAATCATCAAAATAAAATGCATCGATGTTTTTAATGTCCTCTAAGTCATGAAGAAAACCTATGCAAATTCCAAAATGCCCAACCTATAATTTATGGACAACTTGTACTAGTACAAACACATTGTTTGATGTTGCATGAGGTATAAAATCGATATTTTTCATGCATTTCTCTAGATGCTTGCCTACCTTTTCACCATTTCAAGTAAAGTTCGAGAACTTTACATTTCATTCTTCATGACTAAAAGGTATTTCTCCACAATATCATAACTTAGGCAAAGATTCCACTACTTCCAACTTCTATATTAAAATAGGCTCTTGACACCCACACTTGTAAAGAAGCCTAGGCAAGGAAGGTACATAGATTGCATGACTTACAATGTGATGGTCTTCCAAGGCATGTGTCCTTTGCCTTGTACACTTGTTGCAACTTGGCAAGAGATCCTTCCTCTCCTTGAAGTTCAAGATGTGGCAAGACATCCTTCCTCTTCAAAAGCTTATGTGGACCTTCGCAAAACCTTCCATGACTATCTAGTTAGTCAAACTATAAGTTCAAATTCATCTAATGCTTTTTTAGTGTTCTAGAACACACTCGAGCTCACAATATTGTCAACTTCTATCACTTTCTTCCTAAACATGCCTCTAGAACACACTAGATCTCACAATATTGCCAGCTTTGGTCGCTTTGGTCACTTTGTTCCTGACCATGCCTCTACTATAGATTGGAGCTCACAATATTGCCAACTTGTGTCACTTTCTTCTTGACCATGCCTCTAGAACACACTATAGCTCACAATATTGCCAACTTTGGTCACTTTGTTCCTAATCATGCCTCTACAACACATTGGAGCTCACAATATTGCCAGCTTGTGCCAATTTCATCTTGACCATGCCTCCAGAACACACTAGAGTTCACAACATTGCCATCTTGTGTTACTTTCTTCTAGACCATGCCTTTTGGGAAAACAATAACTATAGGAGTGGAAAGAGCAGTTGTATCCTATACGAGACAAAAAAGCAAGAGGGAAAAAGTGCATGTAGGAGGGCAAAGAGTTGTTATAGTAGAAGGGAAAGTAAGAGGGAACAAAGCAACTATTTGAGGGGAAAGAGCACCTACAGGAGAGGGCTGAGCAAGAGGGCATAGAGCAAGAGAGGGTAGATCAAGAGAGGAAAGAGAAGGTGGAGGAAGACCATGAGGGGATAGAGCAAGAGGAGGCACAGAAGTAGGGGGAAGAGCAGGAGAGAGAGAAGACTAGCTGTAGCAGGTGCTGCAACCCAAATTTTGAAAAATGGAGGGAGAGAACAGTTGGACCAGAGCAGAGGAGAAGAGAGAGAGGAGGCAGGCTTGCAGTAGGCTAGAGGACAAAAGAAATTTTTCCAAAAGGTCCCACAATGGAGGGAGAGAACAATTGGACCAGAGCAGAGGAGAAGAGAGAGAGGGGGTGGGCTTGCAGTCGGCTAGAGGACAAAAGAAATTCATCCAAAAGGTCCCACAATGGAGGGAGAGGGCAGTTGGACCAAAGCAAAGGAGCAAAGAAAGAGGGACAGACCTACAATACACCTAGGGAAAAGAGAAATGGGCCCACGAAGACTTAAATGAGATTTGGGGCTAATCTGGGTTGGGGGTGTACATGAGACGGTGGTCAAGCATGGGTTAAGGGGGGGGAGTATGGTTTGGGTGGTCCCCAATGTAAGTGGAACAGCCAATAGGGGATCTCTACATGCCTGCCATCCCTCCACCTCAACATACCATTGCCCCACACAAAGGAGCACTCTCATTGGTACACCTCAAATCCCTCTCTAATCCCTTGAAATTAGGAAACACTAATTGGAGGCCCTTTTGAGACCCCATTTCTCCCCTAGTGGTGGAGAGAGCTTACACATGAATAACTGAAGCCAAATGGATGGACTTTGAAGTGTGCATCTAATGTCATGAATTTTCTAAGGGCCAAGTTTTGTGGCAATAAGGTAAATAGAGTCTTTGGGGAAATCAAAGAGGATGAAGTATAGAGAGATAATCAGTGGGAATGCAAGCGTGTGGTAGGCTCATGGTCTTTACATTCCATTAACAAATACTCAGTTCTATAGATAAATTTTCCTTGAGATGTAGGAAGCTCTCTTGCTTTTGTGATCCATGTATGCATGGAAAATGGAGACAATGCAAGATTAAGGCATATGTAGAAATTTTTTAGTATGGATTCAATGATAGCTATAGTGATGAAGAGGATATTGATACCCCCATGTATGTTAGTCACCCAGATGCCTTAAGTGATGCATTGTGTGTGGGAGACAACTTTGCTATGTCAATTTGTCAAGTAACAGGGAGGAAGGTGAAGACTTCTACATTATTCAGTGCTATAAGGAAAAGGAAAGAAAACCTAGGGCGATGTCAGATAATTAGGGAAATATTATTCCTACTACATTGCTAGTATTTACAAGATACTACTATGAAAGAGTCCATGATGATATGTGGGAGTTGCTTGTCAAAACAAACCTTCCATTCTCATGTATGCACACGGGCCATCAAATTTGATATGGAGCCCATACTAGGAGAGTAAAAATCATTATCACCTGAGGTTGAAGAAAATCCATATAATAGCATGCCTTTCATCTGTTTAGGGTAGTGCAAATTTTTACAACTGCCTTCTACAATTACAGTTGCAACATGACTTTTACAACTAAGCTCCACAGTTAACATCTACAACGTGATGTGTCTTTGACATTGGGGACAATGAATGAATGACATGTGAGTTAAGTAATTATATCTATAAATGCTATCTGGATGTAGCTAGTCTACTCCTAAAAAAGTACTTACAACTTGCAAAATCTCAGAACCACTTGACAAAACCAATTTACTTGAAACCATGTTACAGAATCACTTTCTAACCCACTTTTAAAACCTTATTAAGTTCTTTAAAGTAAACTCTTTCCAAACCACTTTATAAGCACATAGAGTACTTTATGAAGCTTATAATGTACTCTAAACCACTTTGCAAAGCCTATAAAGTACTTTAAAGTAAATGGAAAGCTCCTTAAGAGAACTAAAAGTATTGTACATCATGATAAAATATTTTGCAAGTACTTAATATAACATCACAATACTATACAAGCTCTTTACAAGTACTATGAAGCTTATAAAGTACTTACATGTACACACTTTAAGTACTTTCCTAATAGTTTATCGTACAATGCACAAGGCATGGTTGGAGTACAACAAAAATAATTTGGGTACTTAATGGTACTTAACTGTACTCACTAAGAACATCAAACTATGCATGGAGAACATGATGATCAAATAGTTTACACATTAAATGACATTAATGTCAGTAACTTCTTGCATTTATACTAGCAAAATTCTGCAATGTATATTATAAAGGGGGGTGCATAAACTTCCCCATATTCGCATTGTCAAGGCAACATATCCAAAATGGTATAAGGAGGGGTACATAAATTTTCCTATGTTGACATTGTCAAGGCAATACATACAAAAACATATAAAGAGGGGTATATAAATTTCCCCATGTTTACATTGTAAAGTCAACCTATACAAAAATTTATGAGGAGTGGTACATTATTTCCCCTCACCTCCTATTTTCCCTTTTCCTAGCCTTTTCCATATTATTTTCCATGTTCAACAATTCATCATAAGGTAAAATTCTTCCCCCTTAGAGAAGAGACTCCTATACAATCTGATTTTCATCCCATGTAGGCGCATTAAATGGGTTCATTGATGCCCATTCCACTCGATCGACTGATAGTAGCCACTTATGCAACCATGGCCTGAGGTCACTCATGAAACCTTGTAGCTCTATGGGATACTTGGGACTATCACATACATGCCAAGGGGATTCTCGCTATACTTGTACATAGAGTCATCAACCAACAAGGTGTTGGTGCTATTGAATTGTGGATACAACTTCCAAAAATGTTTGAGATGCTTTTAAAATACAGGTTCCCTACTGGAAATTTGAAATCAGCAGCAGCAGCCAAACAACTTTCCTGTGCCATCCACCTAGCCAACAAACCTTTTGTTCTTGCAAAGCATTTTTCTAGCTTATGTTCTACATTGACAAGCTTTGTAGTGCTCCAAATAAACACATTTGCATATGTACTTGCTATAGCCAAGAACTGCTATGCATGTTTCTCTACATAGTGCTTCATTAAACCATCACCGATACATTCTACAGCATCTAAGCCAAAATCAGAGGGACATTTGGCCCTTCTAGGATCAAATGTGTTCATTAATACATTGTTAAGGTCGAGGATAAGGGCTACCTTTCCCTTTCAATTACATTCTTGAAACTTTGGGGGTGTCATGATGAACACAGGTGGCACCCTATCAATCTCTATGGCTTCTGTTGCAATTTCTAGCACCTTGACTTTTTTGGGGTGCCGTGGTCCTATATAAGTGAACTGTTAAAGAATGTAAGATCGTGCTAAACCTAGTGCAACTAGATGAGCATAAGAACTACAGAGACTCAAAGCACACTAAATAAGACATGAGAGGGAGATAGAAAATCTATATCTCTTGCAATGTGTGTTCTCAACAATACATGATAGGCCTCTTATATAGAGAGTGCCCTTTGAATAGTCAACACTTGTGGGATCCTCTCATCCATATCTCTCCTTGTGGATATCCTCAATCTGCATCTCCATATCATGTAGTCCACATCCTAGGGTGGCTATTTTGATTCTTTCCTTCGCACATACCTTAGCCTCTAATCTATGTGCTCATGGCACCATATCTCAACATGAACCGTATTAGCAAAAAACATGGTTAATAGTGTAATTTATCCTAATAAGGACTATACTCCATTACAAAAATAGAGAGTACAAGTAGATGCACAAAGACAAAAATTTATCATTCAAAAGTGGAGGTTACAGAAGTGGAACTTCGCCTCATGCAAGCGCATTGGAGGATCTACTGCATTTCTAGAGTTTTTTACATGCTTAGAGAGTGCGTTGTATGTGACATGAATTCTTTTCACATCGTCCCTTCAAATCATGGAAGGTGCATTCAAGGATCTTGCTACTCTAATGCTTTTTGCAGGCTCTAGGCTTGGCAGATGGCATGGGAGCAGTATTTTTGGAAAGGAAGGGACAGCCTTTTTCTCCCTTCTCTACATGTCCAAAACTCCCTGCATTTTCTAGAGGGCCACGTCCTTGCTCCATTGCATCTACTTTAGCTTTCTTGTGTTTCCCACCTTCATTAAAAAAAAGATCATTGGAGAAGTGAAAGGAAAGCATGGAGCTGAACACAAAACAAGAGAATGCTTTCTGAATGAAGAAGGGTGAGGTCCGTGTCTTATTCACACATGTCCACAAAATTGGAAGATAAGACAATCTCTCAAGACAAGACAAAACAACCCTATCTTACACACACATATATATCCACAAAGTATAAAGACAAGACAATGCGACATACTAGCTTCACCATCATTTTGTTTTCCCCTTCCTCCTCTCTTCTTTGAAAACTTGTCTGCCAATTGTTGAAAGGTTTCCACCTATACGGTACGGCTACAAATGACATCACTAAGTATTTTCAAAGTAGTGTCCACACCGACTTCTCCTACATCATCCAAATGGTCAGTCTCCTCCTCAAAAGTCTTCTCCTCCACCTTCTTGGTAGCACCCTTTGTTGCATTCTCTTTTCCTTGCCCATCGACTTTTGTTGCATCATCCAAATGAGCCGTCTCCTCCTCAAGAGTCTTCTCCTCTACCTTCTTGGTAACACTCTCCATTGCATTCTCTACCCCCCACCCACCGACTCCACTCTCTTCTCATACATCAAATGAAAACTCCTCTGCAAGATCCTCTCCCTAAGAATAGTCACAAAACATAAGACACCCAGCTGCAGGCAAAAGCTCGGATTCTCTTACTACAATGTAGCCAAGCTTCCCACATGTCGATGTGGATGTACTTGCACTAGTAATGCACAAAGGGTGGTATTGTTGTGTACATGCAAGCATATAGACACCAACCACATCCTCACCCTGGAATGGTAAGCCACAAGCAACATGTTCCCCATAGAAAGTAATGTTGTTGAGCCCATCTGGGTTATGGGGTGTGGGCTCTATAGTAAACATGTCGCCAACCTTGAGTTGTTGTATTAATGCCTCTGTAAATAGACATTGTCTCTCCGCATCTGCAACTGTGGTCATAGCATCTTCATATCTTTTCTGCATGGTATAAGAAATAATCACATAGGAGGAATAGATAAATAATTTCACTATGCACGCACCCCAAGAAAATCAAGCAAAGTGTTGAGACCTACATAGTTCTTTAAGTGTTTTCAAAGTGGATTAAAGCACTTTAAAATACTTTGAGGCACGTTAAGTACCTTGCAACACATTCAAAAAGTACTTTGAAGCACTTTCAAGTACTTTGAATCACATTAAGCACTTTGCAACATTGAAAAGTACTCTGAAGCACTTTTAAGTACTTTGAAGTGCTTGCAAGTACTTTGAAGCACATTTAAGTCTATTTGAAGTACTTTATGAACTTTGAAGCACTATCCAACACACTAAAAAAGCACATTCAAGTACCCAAAATTAGGCCAAAAGCACTTTGAAGTGCTTTTAAGCTCTAAAGCATGCTTGCCAGCACATCTAAGTGCTTTCACGTGTTATGACCAATAAAGAAAGAGCAATTTCAGATGATTGAAGACACTTTCAGGTGGTTGGAATCGCTTCCAGTCAATTTGAGGTGCATGAAAGCACATTGACATGCATTAATGTGCTTTCCAAAACATTGAAAAGACACTTTTAGATGACTAAAGCACATTCAATCGCCCAGAATTGGGCCAAAAGCACTTCAAAGTGCTTTTAGGATCTGAAACATGATTGCCAACCCATTGAAGTGCTTTCAAGTGCTATGAAGGGGACGAACATTTTTTGAGCGAAATCTTTTGAGCGTCCGAGTGAAGGGAAAAAAAAACTTCCAACTATGTAAAAATATGGCAAAAATAGATCAAAACAAAACATAGTTTCACTTAGAAATATGCAAAGTATTGTAGAAATGCCTATTTTATACACAAATATTTACATGAATGTTTGGGAATGGCGAGTAACATAATGGGATGGCTTTTAAAGAAACCCACATATAGAGTAGACTTCTCTATAAAAATTCCCTTATGATCCTTCTTACAACTTTTACTTAATAGGGGGTGACATTGAAAACCCTCTCTCAACCTAGCTTCATGAAAGGGTTTCTCTAAAGAAACCTCATTGAAGCAAGCCATAAAGGTACTTTCACCAGCAAAACCCCTTTGAAGTAGGTCTTCCAAGGTAGTTTCGCTGGCGAAACTACCATGAACATGGACAGCACTTTTAAAAGGGGCATAACTTTCACATCCAATGTCCAAATATAGTCATTCAACCACTCAAATTGATTGAAACCCCCATTTGAGCACATCTATGGGGTTATATTTTAAAAATTCCCATTTGAGCACATCTATGGGGTTATACTTTGGAAAATCTTGCATATATAGTATTAAATATTACATGTATTTTATAAGAGTGATATATAAGCCCAAGTTAATACTAATTTATAATAATTTAAACTTCTTTAGAAACATATCCAAAAATATCTTGTTATTTATGTAAGAAAATAATACAATGTCTGTGCTCAATAGATAATAGGATCTCGTACGGAAGAGAGAAAACAAGATAGTATGGAGAATCAAAAATTTGATTACTGTAGAACTGATACAATAGATGGCACTGCCTCCAAACCATGCCCTCCTGTGAAAGAAGCTTCGATGGCGTGCTGGAAACAGTAGAAGATGGAGGCTAGATGCTAAGGAATCAGGGTTGCTGTAGCCAGTGATGAAATGGGCTTCATGGGCTTGCTCTTATATAGCCACCAGTCATAGTCGGTTAGGCTCAATTGGATGACCGACCTAATCTGCCCAAAACGATTGACTGGGGGTCGGTCCCGAAATAGGCCACCGACCATACGATAGAACCGGTCTGCAAAACAAAGCAACTTACCTACGGTCACCATTCGGCCCAAAGCCATCCAGGATCATCTGAGGCTCCAAACAGGCCCCGCAACCTGAGAGTGGGCTGCCCCGGGAAATGCTCTGTCCACCCTTAGTGCGGTCAGTCAAGGGATGCCTTCCCGCACTTGCATGTAGCCTAGTTGGTGGTGTGCCAACTCTATCTGAAGCCGTCCAACCATCAAGCCACACATGGCCCCCATCTGGTGTCCAAACCAGGACCTATCGGATAACCGAGCTACTCAAATGCCTTCTCCTCATATGGGGGGCTTACAAGTAGAGTTAGCTGGTTCCCGCGTAGTTACACGAGAGTGGAGCATTGATATCTAACACCTCCCCTCAATGTCCACCCGCAAGTGAACTTACTTTTTCGGCCCAATGCCAAGTCGATGTAGATGCCTCTCCAGCAAGTCTCTTCCAAGAGCCTTCGTGAAGATGTCCGCAGCATTCTCTGTAGTCGGACAGTACACCAAGTCGAGCTCTGCATCCATGATCAGCTCATGTACAAAGTGATATTGAATCTTAATGTGTTTTGTGCGAGCGTGGAACATCGGGTTCTTTGCAATCGCCATGCAACTCTGATTGTCACATGATAACTGCGTAGGCTTGTTCTGCACTGCACCCATGTCCCCAAAAATCCTCCTCAACCACACTGCTTCGCAAGAAGCAAAGCATGCAGATTTATACTCGGCCTCGATAGAAGAAAGAGCAGCTATGGGTTGCATCTTGCTGACCCATGACATAACTCTAGATCCAAGTGAGAAATAGTACCCTGTCACTAATCTCCTGCTGTCCACATCTCCTGCCCAATCCGAGTCACAAAATTCGGTCAAGATGTTGCCCTTGGTATAGGTGATGCCATAATGTGTTTCAGCACCCGCATCCCTGCCCTCCAATGGTTCTCCCGGGGCTTATTGGAAAACCTGCTTAGTAGCCGTGTGTTGCACAAGTAGATCAAGCTGCCCACAAGTCTTCTGTACTGCGCTTCGTCCACCAGTGGTGATGAATCCTCGCTTGACAGCTTCACGTCAACCTCCATAGGGGTACCAACTGTCTTGCACTCAGCCATGCCAAATGCCTTCAGTATCTCTCCAGCATACTTCAGCTGTGAAATGAAGATCTGTTTCGGCTCCTGCCAAACTTCAATCCCCAAATAGAAATGCATCAGTCCGAGGTCTATCATTTCAAACTCTCTTCCTAGCAAATGCTTAGTGTGCGAGATCTTCTCTTCATGGTTCCCTGTTATGACAAGGTCGTTCACATAAAGGACCACGATCATACAGCTGCCTCCTTCTCTGAAGATATACAAATTTGCATCAGATGGGCTCCTCCTGAACCCGTTTTGCAGAAAGTAGGCATCAATTCGCTGGTACCACGCTCGTGGGGCCTGTTTCAGCCCGTAAAGTACCTTCTTCAGTTTGCACACTTTACCTTCTGAATCGGGGATCTCAAAACCTGGCGGTTGTTCCACGTATACCTCCTCCTTGAGATCTCCATTCAGAAAGGCGGATTTCACATCCATCTGAAACACGGGCCAACTTCCCTGGGCAGCTAAAGCCAAAACATTGCGAATTGTGGTTAGTCGAGCTGTGGGAGCAAACGTATCTTGATAATCAAAACCATGTACCTGTGCAAATCCTTTTGCCACAAGCCGAGCCTTGTACTTATCCAACTTGCCGTCGGACTTGTACTTGGTCTTGTACACCCACTTGGTTCCGATTACCTTGCGTTTTGGTGGTCGATCCACAAGGTCCCAAGTGTTGTTCTTCATTATGGAGCCATACTCCGACTGCATAGCCTCCATCCACCTATCATCGCCCTGTGCCTCTTCAAGACATGGGTTCATCAGCGCGGATCACTTCTGTCATCAAAGCATAGTTGACCAAGTGTTCTTGCGCCCTCCTTTACTCCTCTAATCTCTTGGACCGGCAGTGTTCGGATGGTTCCTCCTCAATGGCTGGAGGTTCTCTGCTGTCCAAAAGCTGCTTTAGCCACTTCGAGAATGGTCGTTGCCATTGTGGTTCTGCGGGCTCTTCTTCATCCTCTTTGTCTTAAATCCTCCCAAGTAATGTTGGGGGAGTTCGGTCTGCTGTTGGTGGCGGTACTGGATGGATATCTTGGTCCTGGTTGTCTGGGAAGGAAGCATCCTCCTCCAATCGATGCGGCTGTTCTGAGAAGACCACATCGCGACTTACAATTACCTTCTTGGTAACAGGATTATAGAGACGGTAACCCTTCGCCTCTTCACTGTAGCCCAAGAAAATGCACTTCCGGCTCTTCGGTTCCCATTTGGTCTTGGTAGCATCAGGGACATGCACAAAACAATCACATCCAAAAACTTTGAAATCTGCAGCTGAAGGTTTCTTACCAGAAAAGGCTTGCAGTGGAGTCATCCCGTTCACAGCCTTCGTGTAGCTACGATTGAGGATGTAAACTGTAGTGTTACATGCTTCAGCCCAGAAAGACTTTGGCAAATCTTTCCCTTTCATCATACTCCGGCCCATTTCACAGATGACGCGCATCTTGCGTTCTGCTACTCCATTTTGCTGTGATGTATGTGGCGGGGGTTTCTGCCTCTTGATCCCGTGACTTTTGCAGTAACTTTCGAATTCAATCGATGTGAACTCTCCACCTCTGTCTGATCTCAACTTCTTCACCTTCCTCCTTGATTCTTTCTCGACCATTACATGCCATTCCTTGAACCTACTAAAAGCCTCGTCTTTCGTCTTCAGGAAGTATATCCATATCCTTCTACTGTAGTCGTCAATCAGCGTCATGAAGTAGCAGGAACCACCCAAAGCTTCCGTCTCCATCTTTCCGCAGAGGTCCGTGTGAACGAGCTCTAGAGGAGCCTTTGCCCTGCTGGCCTCTTTAGGAAAGGGCTGCCGATGCTGCTTGCCCATCATGCAAGCTTCACATACATCGGGCAGATCTGAAATTTCTGGTAGGTCTGCAATCATTCCACTTTTATGCATCTCCTTCAAAGAACTAAGGTTTAGATGACCAAACCTCTCATGCCACAACTTAGTGTTCTTCACATTCGCTCGAGCACTGAAAATTGAGAGTTCGTAAATGTTGTTGCGCCGTGTATCTTTACCAACGACCTTTCCTTGAAGATCCAGGATCTGTGCACCATTCTTATCCCGATCCGTGATCGCAGAAATGGACAACAAGTTCCTCTTGATATCTGGCACATAAAGAACATCGGACAACTGTTTTACAACTCCATTTGACTTGAGAGCAATCGTACCTTTTCCTTTTGCTGGACATTTTGCATCATTGCCGACTGCTACCATGATGTCATTCCCTACCGGCTGTAGAGAGGTATACCAATCCTTCCGACTGGTCATGTGGTGCGATGCACCACTGTCAATGATCCAAGGTTCATCCGCAGGTACATGAACTGCCTCCATGCAAATCTTCTCAATTGCGACATACAGCTCTACTGGTACTGCTTGCGCACTGTTGCTGGACTCTTTCTTCACTCCGTTCTTCTCATCTGCAATCTTCTTGTGGCACTCATTCAGCTTGTACCCCACCTTGTTGCAATAGAAGCACTTGATGGGTTACTAGAGTCCTTACCCTTACCTTTCTTTGATCCGGTCCAGAAAGCCGAATCTTCTCCAGTCCTCATCTTTTGACGCATCTCCTCCTCCAGAAGCATCGCGCTGAAATCCTCAAAGTTGAGGGGTGGATTTCTGTTCTGCGTATTCAGTGCCGTAACAAGACTGTCATACTTTGGTGGGAGAATCCGTATGCACGTTCGTGCTAGATTCTCGCTGGTGATGGTGATGCCAATCGCAGTCATCCGATCATGCAGATTCTTCACCCTGATGATGAACTTCTCTGCCGCTTCAGACTCAGACAATTTTTCATTCGCGAGTTGAGTCTCCAGATTCTGAATCCGTGTCTAATTCGTGGTCTCGTACTGATTTTTCAAGACCGTCCATGCCTTCTCCGCTATGGTGACATGTTGAATTAACGCCATGATGGTCACTAACACTGCAGACAATAGAACACAGCGCATCTGCATTTCTTCTTGTCCACGCGAGAATCTCATCCACATTTGGTACTATCTATTGTCCTGCATTGGCTGGATCCGGTCTCGAAACCGGCCTCACGTCCACCCCAGTAGCAGTGTCCCAAAGCTCATATGCGTTTAGGATGGTCTTCATCTTGAACTTCCAGAGTGGATAGTTAGAGCCGTCCAACTTTCCGCTTTTGCCAAACGGTGGGATTCACAGTCTTGCGGGCCGGGCCATCTCTCATAATCTGCTTGCAAACAGAAACACACTACCAAATCTTCTTGCTAGAGTCCAGGCTCTGATACCATGTAAGAAAATAATACAACGTCTGTGCTCAACAGATAATAGGATCTCTACGCAAGAGAGAAAACAAGATAGTATGGAGAATCAAAAATTTGATTACTGTAGAACTGATACAATAGATGGCGCTGCCTCCCAACCATGCGCTCTTGTGAAAGAAGCTTCGATGGCGTGCTGGAAACAGTAGAAGATGGAGGTTGGATGCTAAGGAATCAGGGTTGCTGTAGCTAGTGATGAAATGGGCTTCACGGGCTTGCTCTTATATAGCCACCAGTCGTAGTCGGTTAGGCTCAGTTGGGTGACCGACCCAGTCCGCCCAAAACGGTCGACTGGGGGTCGGTCCCGAAATAGGCCACCGACCATACGATAGAACCGGTGCGCAAAACAGAGCAACTGACTTATGGTCACTGTTCGACCCAGAGCCATCCGGGATCATCTGAGGCTCCAAACGGGCCCCGCAACCCGAGAGTGGGCTACCTCGGGAAATGCTCCGTCTACCCTTAGTGCGATCAGTCAAGGGATGCCTTCCCGTACTTGCATGTAGCCTAGTTGGCGGTGTGCCAACTCTATCTGAAGCCGTCCAGCCATCAGGCCACACATGGCCCCCATCTGGTGTCCAAACCAGGACCTACTGGATAACCGAGCTACTCAAATGCCTTCTCCGCATATGGGGGGCTTACAAGGAGAGTTAGCTGGTTCCCGCATAGTTACACGAGAGTGGAGCATTGATATCTAACAATTTATTCTAAGTAATTATATATGTATAATATTATTACATTGAGAGTGATTGTGAGGGATGTTTCTTAAAGGAATTATCTTTCAACCCTTTTTTTAGGTAATAGTAGGGGTACAAAGGATGTCTATGAATAAAAAAATTTACGTTATGTAAAAATGAATGAGTGACTATTTTGTATATTTTTATGATAAAGGGATCTAGTTCTAGTGAATATAAAAGTGTAAAACCATGTTTCCTAAAGAAATACAATTTTTTGAATTTCTTGAAAAGCGCGCTCGGATAAACCTACTCATAGATTTTTGCTCATAAAATTGATGCATCCTACTATGAAAAATAAAGAAAAAGAACTTTCAGATGATTGAAAGCACTTTCAAGTGATTGCAATCCCTTCCAAGCAATTTAAGGTGCATGAAAGCACTTTCAAGTGGCTGGAAGGACTTTCAGGTGTCTACTATTTCCTGAGTATGCTTTCCAACACTTTAAAGCACCTTTGTGTGTGTTGGAAAACATTTTCAAGTCTATTAATCCCATACATTTTGCTAGAAGCAATTCCATTTTATGTAAGGACTTAAAAGTGCGGCTTTCAAGAACTTCAAAGTAAAATAGAGAAAGCATTTTGAGTTTGGTTACCTGTGGTGACTCGAGATTTTTGTTCACTAGTGAGTGGCAGTCTACATCAGCCCCGCAAAACCCGAATCCCTTCTCACACAGCTGAATTTGTGCCTCTACTTTTTGGTGGCCACCAGGTCAAGCTTTCGGTGATGCATGTATTGTAGCCGTCTGTTTTTTCAATGTTTCTAGTTCTGACAACAACAATTTAGCTGTACTAGAAGCACCTTCTAGAGGCAGAGCATCTCCTTTTTATTCGTACTCAGCTTTTGTTGTCCTTGAGGCTTCTTCCTTACTAGCAAAGCTAAGATTCACACTCACAGCATTGCCTCTGCCACGAGCTCTATATGTTTTATTGAAGGTGGTCTAAGCTTCTTCTCTTTCACATGCAAAGGCTTGCATTCTGGAGTCTCCTGCGTGGGCATTGACCTCCCTGCACTTGAGTAAGATTTTACTAGCCCATTGGCCTCCTGCAATTGTCCAGCTTTGTATTGAGGCCACCTGCTTGGGCCATAACCATCTTCAAGACATTTTCACCAAAAACTGCCCAAGCAATTTGGTGCCCTTCTGGGTCATCTTTGGCTTTGAAATTTCAAATGCAAAGCACTTTGTGAAATTGGTGGTGAGCTCATTGTTGGGCGGAATCCCCTAGTAAACTCTTTGATAAAGTAGCTGGCACTCATCCAAAAACTCAGGGCGAAGCATGCTAAGGAAAATTTTATCGCCCTTTATGTGCTACTAGAGAATACCATCAACCACTGACTCTCTGGAAGATCAATGTCACTTATATGTACCGGGAGCTTGCCTGACAAACTGAGTCCATACTCTACATTCAATTAATTGGTTGTATAGCGAAAGCAAGTGAGAGGAAGATATTCAAATCACTTAGCACTTCATACATGAAACCACAACAAAACAAAGAGTCAGGACTGAATGAGTACTACATGCCTCTATTAGAATCGTGTATGAACAATGAAGGATAAAACATCTTACCGTGGGAAAGGGATTTTGACAAAGACACTTCTGTTCCAGCATCATCAAGGCGTAAATACTTGCTAGCACACTTTCTCATTGGAGTTTTCATTCTTACAACTATTTGTTCAAGACCTCGTGAGGAAGAGAGTCTTGGAACAACTGCAGATGCTTACAGAGAGAGAGAGAGAGAGAGAGAGAGAGAGAGAGAGAGAGAGAGAGAGAGAGAGAGAGAGAGAGAGAGAAGCTCAAAGTGAGAGTAGAGTGAAGTGGCACGCCTGCGATGCCCTACACTTCTCATCATTTCATTTTTTGAAATTCTAAAACTCTTCACCCCATGTTGGAAAATATGTTCTTTTACACCCCAAAAACCACCATGTGAAAGCCTTCCAAAAAGGAGAAAAGTGGTACCACCTATTCGTGCTTTCACCTTGGTAAAGAGGGATATAAAGAGAGGTAGTTTTTTCTTTTAGTGTCTTTCACTACAAGTTTAGCTTGTTCTGCTTTAGGGCATTTTCACTTTTTCTTCCGCTGGTTTTTTGCCCCGATATAGCAATCACCAAACTTGTGCTTCTTCATTTGAGTGTAGCCAACTTCAAAGTGAGACCTTCAACCTATTTCCCATTTTGAGTTTTTTTGGTACAATCATGCACTAGGTAATTATTAACCAAACTTGTTGCATGTTTTTTAAGAAGGCCAAAACCATGCTACAATTGAGTTCCTTCCAAGGTGCTGGGGAGAATAGTGTAAATTGCACCTTTGAGATGGTCATAGGGGAAAAACCCTAACCCTAACTCTAAGGGGTAAACATGTATATATTTTAGTGTCTTTGGAATAGAACATAGTGTATAGTTAGTTAGGCTTGTGCACTCCACTCTCCTCTCATTCCTCCAACATGGTATTAGGGCCTATGGTGTTGTATAGTTTGTGTACACCCTTGTTTCCATCAAAGCATAAGCCATGAAGGCACAATCCCTCTCCTTGAGGTATCTTCCTTCTTTTTTGAGCTCAGATTGTAGAGCTCCCTCTCCTCTTTGATTTTCTTTACAAATCTCAAAAGTTGGAGCTTGATATATTCATTTGAGTATCGAGGTTAATTCTTGAGAGAGGAAGCGAGATTCGACTTATGCATTTGGTCCTCTTATCTTAAACTTTCAATGTTATCTTCTTCGCCTCCAAGAGGAAGGCAATTTGATCCCTATTCACCCTAAACTCAAGTGCCATGTTGGCAATTTTCCCTATCCATTGTAGATACCTTTGAAAGGAATGGCCAATTCATTGATGTAGCTGTGAACCTAGAAAGGCATCCACACAAGCACTCGAATGAACCAAGGTGGAGGGAAAGAAGAGATGAGGGAAACCAAGTAAGATCTACTATTGGAACAGAAAATGGTCAAAGAACTATGGGGACCATGAACACAATTGGAGCAAGCAAAGGGAAAGAATAGAAGAGGGAGACCAAGCAAGAGCTACTATTGGAGCAGCAAAGGGTCAAAGAACTATGGGAGCATGAACACAATTGGGTAATTGACCTTAGCATAGAGTTTGAGGCAAAGAATTTGGAGATCCAAAGAATTTGAGGCCAAAGAATTTGGAGGTCCATGTAGATAGCACACCCTATTCTTGTCTTAAGTGATTTCCATGACCCAAGAGAAGCCCGTATGGACTATCACACCCTTCTTGAGTGGTGGGATGTTGCTTTAGTTTTTCCAAGCATTGCCATTGATGAAGGCTCCTTTAGGTGGTATGTGGATATTGCATTGAAGGGACATGTAGAGACGAGGGCATAAGCAAAATGTGGGTTAGAAGATGCAATCACAAGACACATGGTTTAGATGAACAATTTATTTTTGTACCAACGTGCATCATTTGATTCATGTTCTCCTCACAAGATGAGCACAACCAAAGGATGCTCAATGAACATGATCATATAGATGTGTCTTGGGCAATTTCCTATCAGACTTTATGACAAATGGTACATGTTGAGTGGGAATTGTTGATTGGGTAATGGCACATGACGTTTCGAAGGACCATAGAAAGGACTTGAAATTGTAATGGAAGATTTGAAAATTTCGGCAATGAGAAGGAGCTAGCCAATGAAGGCCATCAAACCGATGAACCTTCTACTCAAGCTTTTGGAGTATGCAACCTTTTTGTATAATCAAGAAATTTATTGTACTAAAATTTTGTTTAGAATACATGACAAATTTGGACGTACATTTGTAACAATGTTATAGTTTTGGCTTCATGAGTCCATTATTGAAGAAATGTTGATTGTAATGGAATGCATTTCATGAATGAGCCAAACTCACATATATTGAATCCTACCATGCATCAATGATATTTCATTTTATCATGTTCCAGTACATGATGCATGTTGTCAACATAAGCAGAGAAAAAGGGCCAACATTGTCCCAAGGCAAAGGAAAGAGATTGCAAACTTGGAGACGAGGAGAAAAAGAAGGGGACCTTGCCATATCACCTATGAAAAGCCTGGGTAAATTCAAGAAAAAAAGAAACCAAACTACCCAATAAAGATGCAGGTGAACTCTAAAGATTAAAATTTCCTTTCTTAGTCTTACTGTTCAAGGATTGTCGAAACGAGCTGAAACCAGCTATACGAAAGAGATGGCTCATGAATTTGGAGACGGGACCCAACTTTTTGACTCTTCAAGAGGTTAAGGTAGCAGGAGACAAGTTAAGTGGCAACTAAAACAAGTAGACAGTAAACGGAAATGGTTCATATCAGACCATGAAGACAGTAGAGGGGGCTGCACTGGGAGTCATAACATTTGTAAATTATTATTAGCTGTTTATGCAGAATAGAGATTTGTATGGCTAAGTAGGGATCTGTAGGAGAGGAATTATGAGACAGAAGAAACAGCACGTGGAGGATACACAAATGCTTTAAGCGTGCAATCATTAAAATTTCTGGTTTCATCATCAAGAGCATATCTACTCAAAGGCACACACAACATGAAGTCAGAATGCAGATGACCTATGATCCATCATTGTTTAGACTGCAAGAGAAAGGCCCATTAGATGCAGTTCTACACTTTCGCCTAAGCACACCATACAATTGCGGACTATAAAATAAAACAATCGTAACATACACCAAAACCAGGCTCCTAAAGGTTTACAAAACGTGCTTTTACCAAAATTCCACTATCATGACTCACATTTTCAGACCTATATCCTGCCACATATAAACATTCTATTGGCATTGCTCATATGCAATTGAATATTTGAAAAACTTCTTGACTGAGTACTCAATATTTTATAAAGAAGGCATGATTAGTTATTTGACCCACAGGGGGACCTTCATGAATGTCTGACCAGAGAATATGACTTCCGAGAAGCAGGGGTTGACTTAAGCAATAGCAGCAAAAGGTAAAATACCTTCATACGACTAGAATATATCAAATCTTACAAATTAAAATTTGTGTAGAACAAGAAACAGAACAAAAAAGGAGGGAGTTTGCAAGCGACTTTGCACAAAATTATGAGTAAATGAGGAAAACAAAAAAGAAAAATATCTTAGTAAGTAAAAGGTAAAACAAACTCATGAAACTTCTGTTTTACTTAACCATGCTGTGTTTAGAATAACTAAAAAGAAAATTGATTTTAAAAATAATGAAAATAATGATACCACCATTGCTAATGTACTACCCCGAACTTCATTTCACAATCCTTCAATCAGAATATCCAACGTGTGTTGACAGCTTTCTTGTGTATATTATTCTCTCAATGTTGTGCACATATAACACACTGACTTCACTTCTATGCACACCATAAAGAGGAAACAGCTTAAAGAAACAGAACTACAGTTGAAAGTCTCTCCCACTAATCTGCATGAGCATTGCATACCAGAATACTCTTTCAGGAGAGGTTTAATGAAATTTTACCAAAACTGTCGAGCACAATATTTTAATACACATCTCAATATATATTGAAGGAAAATTCTCTCACAAAACACATTACTTGTTGGTTGACAATATTCTATCTAGAAGCATCTGCTTGCACGGCAAATAACTAAGCATTCTTGGAAACATTCGAAGCAGACAATTTTAATAGCGTCTTCTCATTGGGCTGCGTGACCGATGCCCTCCACGAGGAGACCTGCTCATGCAAATAAAGCAGTCCAAAACCACAAAGATGGTTTGTGATGAGTGAACCAAATTTAGGTTAAATTCATTGTCTGGCAAACAGTCACATTCATAAAGCAAGCATGCAAGGTGGTCAACGAGTGATGTCATGAACATTTTGTCAGATCCTTCAGCTCACAGTTGAGTGCAATTTCTGATGCTCCATCACACAATCCAGTTGTGTAAAATATGAAGAAAAGAAATGGGATAACAGCACACCCTTAAATTATTTCCAATAGCATTCCCACCAAAACCGTATCTTAGTGATAGGGACGGAGGGAGAGAGAAAATAGCAAGCATTCCAACAGATTTAAAAAATCTTGCAATACTAAGAAAGTAGACACATGGCTTGCAAACTTGAAGTTACAAATGCAGCTTCACAAAGCTGCAAGGCTGATCCTGAAACACTTCAATCTTTAAGCGGCCTCAAGGTGATCCCACACTTGTCAAATTATATATACCTAGATGAATCCAGGAACATTCCCAAACTCATCCTCTAAAAACACAACATAGTGCAGTTTCAATCTCACGAGAGTCACTCATAAGATTGAAAACCATAAACTCCATCACGCATAGTAGGGACTAGCTACTATGACATCCCCACTGACGTCATCAGCGCCCAACAGTGGGTGTAGACCATAGTATAAAAGTATGCTCTCACACATACAAATCCACACACCCACACATACTTGAGCATCCATTTATACAAAGTCTTCGTACTAAGTTTCTGTCGGCACTCCGGAGGTGAAGGGCAAACTCAGCCATGACGAAGGCTAGCACTAAAGGAGAAGGCTAATCAAAAAGTAGTCCAAATCTCTTCATTCAAGCTACAACTGCTTGTGAAGTCTAAACGATTTCATTTTAGTCTCTCCCAAACGAGCATCTAAATCTAAATCTAGCTGATAGGGCAACGCACCATTTAAGATAGAAAGAATTATCGCAATACCAGCAGGCCACACTTGTCAAATTGTGCTCATGTGACAGATATCAATAGAGTTACCAGGATTGAAAGATTGTGCCTCACATGATTTAATGCATAAAGAGTACACTCTCTAGATATCTTTCAACGAAATGCAAAGTTGCAAAAACAAACAGAGATCAACAGAAGTAACTCAGAAAATTGTGCTACTCTTATTTGATGTTTTGTAAACAAAAGCACTGAAAATGGCAGGCCCACATTCTACATATGAGTCAGATAGCTAGTTATTGCAATTCCTTGATCTCAACATGTAATCAATCGCAGCAGCCATGCACTAGAAATAAAGTCATCTTGGTCATAGGCTATTGCAACACAGATCATAAATCTGTGAATTGACTAAAACTACCAGCAAGGGGCAACAACTCCAACAACAAGGAAAGCTCCAACAAAAGTACCAAACCAATACAATGGTATATATAAGTTCACACAGGGTAAAAACTAACCTTATATTGTATGCCAAGCTAATTGTGCCCTACCTTTTGTATAGGAGTCTCCAGAACATTGGGAGCTACCTCCTGTCTAACCTGGCACTAATCAAAAGGTATGCGTAATAACCCAAGTCCCGAGGTAGAATACCGGAACTCAGGTTCTCACCAACTGGGACTCTCAAGTCATGGGATCCACATGGTTAATGTAGCTGTACCAATCCCGTTTGTTGGTCATGTGCTACATGGCAATGCTGTCAACATACCAGACATCTTCTGGTTTCCTGCAGTGGCTCAGGCCAGTGGCAGACTGCATGTGGCAGAGTCAGCCGACAGCAGCAGGTTTGCACAGATGCGTCGGTTCACTTCGTGGATCTGGTCGGCCAGACTGGAGAACTTCCCAGCCCTACAAAGGCTTGGGGCGGCATAGCTCAGTTCATTGCGGAGCAGCAGCCCTCACCTTTAATTGGGAACACCTGGTACGTACCTACGGCCCTGGATATGGGCTCATGGTTGGACTGTTTGCAGCCCCACAGTCAACCCTAAATGTGGGCTAACAGTCAGCCAATGATGGTGGCCCCACAGGCTGCCCTAAAACTTTCTCAAGAAGGATGTACTGTTTCTGCCCAATTGGTATCCTGTCTGCGCCTCTCTCCATCACAGGCTAACATGCGGAGAATTGACCCTATTTATCCAACATGGAAGCCATCCAAGAGGATACTCTTGCCATATCAAGCTACTCCATCAGAAATGCCAAAGGATGACATCACCTTCAAAACGAATTTGCCAGTTAAATTTTACCAATTCAAAGTTTTCGATGCCTGCAACTCCAAGAGAAATCGTAAAAAAGCCAGTACAAGCATTCAACCATCGATAAAAATGTCAAGCATCCATATATGCTAAACACGACATGTTCACGCCGTCCTAGAGTCAGCTAGCTGTAGTTGATGAATATGAGACACATCACAATGTGTCCTATTGATAGGTACACACCAAGAATATGAGCTTGTCACGATCTGTGACGTATTCCTTTCTCTATTTCTAGACTTATGGATGGTTTGATGAATGGACACTTGTGGAAGGGTATGCCCTTTTCAACGGGACACTTCCTAAGAGGCACAACTCTTGCCCTTTCGACGGGACACTTCCTAATGAGGCATAACCCTTCACAAGAGACATTCTAATGAAGAGACATTCCTATTGTAATGTACCCTCTCATCAAGGGTCACACCCTTCACAAGGGGTACACACCTCTTCATGCACATACCCTTTGGAGTACACACCTTTTCATGTGTGACTCTTCACTCTCTATAAAAGAGAGGCCCAATTGTATGGATGACACAACATCCACCCTACAGATATTCAAGCAATACAATTATTCCTTGTTCTCTGCTATCTCAGTCTCTTTTCTGTTCCTTAGCACATTTCTAAATATAGTAAATCTAGGATTTCTTACAGTGGTATCAGAGCAAAATTCGCTCCTGCCTGTAGGAAATGCCCCCCCGTTCTAGCGTTGATATGATACATCTTTTCCGCTAGAAGGACATCCGTGCACATTCTGCATGGAAGAGATGGAGAGGATGAGCGTAAAATTTTTAAACGCCTACCCGGCCTAAAGTCATCCTGGCCTCTCCATCTCCCTCACATCACAGTTGATGTGAATGGACACGACAAAAATCGTGTCTTTCCAGGTGCTTGGGCTGTCCCAAAACCAAGGGACGCACCTTTTCCACCATGGGACACACCTTTTGGCTGAGGTGTCCTTGAAATGCCGGGTGAATTACCAAGGGTTTCCATGCTTTAATGTGGATTCTTTCATTTGATGTAATTTGTTAAAGAGAATCCTTAAAAGCAGATTGGAAAGACTCCACCTGGCAATAATTTAATCTACCAAGTTGTTGCGTAGAAGAAGGCTCCAAATCGGTGTCCGGAGATCCATGGTGCAATGGTTTGCGAGGAGCGCTCGATACTTGTCTGGTCCGGGCTGTCAACAGGCTGTCTTCATCGCGCGAGGAGCTGCAACTGGTGCTGATTTGGCAGGACCCAATAAATGGCGACACAAGGGGCTGCGGGCTGGACTGCGCAAGAAAGTCAGGAGCGAAAGAACCTGGCGGGTCAAGGACTGCGCAGGAGGGGGGGGGGCTGGCGAGGCCAAGGAGTTGTGTGCAGGGCTGGTCGTACAGAATGGCGCAGGGCTGTGGCAGGCTGCAGGACTTGCGCAGGTTTGTACAGCAGGGGCAAGGCTGCAGGGCGTGCGCAGGCTGTACGGTCAGAGGCAACGGCTGGCTGCAGGGAAGGCAGGCTGTACGGCAGGCTTGCACAGATGGTACGGCAGGCTTGCGCAGGCTGTACGGGGCAGATGGTACGGCGCAGGCTGGAAGGTTGATGGCGAGGGCTTGCGCAGGCTGTACGGCCAGGCTGCGCAGGGCTGTACGGCGAGGTGATGGCTGGCCGTACGGGCTGACGCAGGTGGTACGGAAATCCGTACGTGCAGGGCTGGTGCTGCGCAGGCTGCCAGAAATTCCGTACGTAGCAGTTTTTCGTTGGGGAAAAATGCGACTTTTCGTTGGGCTGCCTAATGGGTTAGTTGCCCCAAAAATTAAATGGGGGGTTTAGTTAACCCTGGGTAGCTAGGGTAATCCTAGGGGTAGGGGATGGGTTTATTTTTTTTTCCTTTTTACCCCTCTAGGTACCCTTTTGTAGGTACTTGGGGCCTAAAAGGTGTGCCTATTCGAAGGGGTGTGACCCTTGGAATAGGTGCACCTGTTCATGAAGGGATATGTCCCTATTGTTAAAAGGGGTGTGACCCTGCATGAATAGGTATGTCCTTTTGTCCACGATGGGGTATGTCCCATGAGTGAGCCTCTGCATCTTGGGTCTTCTGTGTCACGTGCCCTCCTAGTGACTTGGACCACATCCTCTACCTTCTGCGTGAGGCACCTCAGTTACATTACTTCCTCAGCACAGTACAGGTTGTGTTCCACAGACACGAAGATACCCTGAACACGATATTCCTCAAGAGTTTGCTGTCCATTTTTGGAGAGAATTTTACCCCTCACCTTCGGCATCTCCAAGGTACTCTCCACCTCCTTCAGCTCCCAGATATCCTCCTCTACAGGTTGTACCTTCTCCAAGTCAGTATTTACACTCTGAAGGCACTCCCTCTCCTGGATATCCTCCACTTCCGACAGCAGCTCCTTATCCCTTTTCAGATCCGTGGACTCTGCTACCTACCCCTGTCCTCTCACGAGCAGTAACACCACTTTCGGCATCTCCAGTGTTACCTCAGGCAGGACCTCCCTTACCAGATTTCCACGGGTGGTTCCATCCTGCCTCGCCTGCCCCCTCCAACATGAGCAACCTCAGGGAGCAGCCCGAACCCTCACAAACTAGAGCGCAAGTTCGCGCTTTTCTCACAGGGATCTCCGACATGTCGCACCGCTTGCGTGAAGCCTCTCCAGAGATCAAAGAATCAAGTCCCAAAAAGACCCCTGAAGTCAACATACAAGGCGAATCACTATTGCAACTTCAAATATCTCAGCTTCAGGACAGCATCTCCGACTTGGTTCAAAAAGTTCAACAACTTCAAGATTCTCGAAGTACCGCACATACAGAGGATGACGTGACGCAACCAGACGACGATGCGGACTCTTTCCCACCAGAGGTAGAAAACACTGAACTACGTGCCCTCTACCGATTACTTCAAGCTTCCAAAACTAAAAGACTTGACGTCAAACTTCCGGAAGCCTACACTGGTCAACGCAATCGCCGAACAATTGACCAATGGCTCGCTAAAATGCGCATGTATTTTGACACTGTTGACCTCACTGAAGGCAAAAAGATCGCCTTGGCAGCCTCCCTCCCGAAGGATACAGCATTTCTATGGTGGCAAAGACGCTTAAAGGACGGAAAAAGTGTGTTAACATGGGAACGTTTTGAACACGTGCTCCGTAAGCAGTTTGTACCTGCCAATGCGGACTTCCAAGCACGTTCAAAACTCCGACAGTTGGAGCAAACGAGTTCCCTGTCTTCCTACATCTCTCAGTTCACCACATTGGTGCTAGAGATTGATGGTTTAACTAAGGATGATCGCCTTCATGCTTTCATCTCAGGCCTAAATCCCTCGTTACGCATTGATGTTCTTAAAGCAAACATCACCACCACAGATGGCGCTATTGCTTACGCAGAGCGCATTACAGATTTCCTAAACACAGGGAAGCAGAGTGCTAATCGCACACAGAACTCTACTATGGCCAAAGGTGCTCGCCCTCAAGATAACACCAGGTTTCGAAAAAACTTCGGTAATCAAGGTCAGCGACAATCTCAAGATCCCCAGAAGCCTCAGAAATCATTTGCTGGATTCCAACAAAAGCACTCCCCTAAGGATCGCACTTCTTTTTCTTCACAAAGTCATTACCGACATCCCCAACATAAAGGTGCGGCCACTGACAAGAAGAACAACTCCACCTCAAAAGGACTTTGTACCATCTGTACAGGCGACCATAGATGGTTCGATTGTCCCAAGCGACCAAAGCAAAATTCCAATATGGAACCTAGCACTTTCCAAAAAGAAGATGCTACCTCAGCACAAGACAAGAAAGGCAAAGCTGTTCGAATGGCGAATACCATCCACCTGAGCCTTGCCAGCAACCCCGAACCTTCCCTGGCCACTCAAGTACTTTGTGTTCAAGGATTGATTCGTGGAACAACGGTCACCATCCTCATCGACAGTGGCTGTTCTCATAATTTCCTAGCCAGTTCTGTGGTCGATAAACTTCGGTTGACCACTAGTCCTAGTCTCATGGACTATCAGATTGAACTCGCAAATGGAACAACTTTCTTGTGCAACACCAGGATCAAAAACTTGTCTTTTCGCATCCAGCATTATACGGACAAGTTGAACTTCGACATTATGCCTCTTTCTCGGTACGATGTCATACTCGGACAACAGTGGCTCTACGACTATGATCCATCAATCAGTTTTCGCAGCCATACTATCCAGTTTGTCCACCAGGGCAAACTTATTGAGCTAACTGGTTCTAGGGACTCTCCTTCAACCCCAGTTACCTCTGCCCTACAAGTAAAGAAGTGGGTTCGTAAACGCCAAGCAAAGACTTCACTTCTGTTGGTTACGGCAGTAGAGGAGACACCAACAAAGGATCCTCCTGACTACCTCAACCAACCTTTTTTCCAGCCCTACCTGGATCTTTTTCCACAGGAATTGCCAAAGCAGTTACCACCTCGACGACCAGTGGATCACCCAATCGAACTTATTCCCGACAGTAATCCACCGTCGAAACCTCCTTATCGGGTTTCTCACACTCAAAATGAAGAAATCCAAAGACAGGTCACCGAGCTACTCGACAAAGGTCACATTCGGCCCAGTCGCAGCCCTTTCGAATCTCCTGTACTACTTGTGGAAAAAAAGAATAAGTCAATGCGCCTCTGCATCGACTATCAAGCCCTCAACAAGCTCACTATCAAAAACAAGTATCCATTGCCTCGCATCGATGACCTCTTTGATCAACTTCTACACGCAACACAATTCTCTAAGATTGATCTTCGTTCAGGTTATCATCAAATTCGCATACGAGAAGGCGATGAGTACAAGACAGCTTTTCGAACAAAGTATGGACACTATGAATGTTTGGTCATGCCTTTTGGGTTAAACAATGCCCCGGCCACATTCATGACATTAATGAACGACATCTTCAGGCCTTTCCTCGATAAGTTCGTCATCGTTTACCTCAATGACATTCTCGTTTTCAGCAGATCCCTACATGAGCACAAACAACATCTTCACCAAGTTTTTGAAGTTCTCCGCGCAAATTCTCTCTACATCAACATTGAGAAGAGTGAGTTCTTCAAGACCCAACTTGAATATTTGGGACATGTTATTTCCGCTCAAGGCATCTCTGTGGATCCCAAGAAGGTCGAGGTAATCCGAAATTGGCCCACTCCTAAAAATGTTCATGATGTCCGCTCTTTTCTCGGATTGGCAAACTTCTACCATACAAAGGTCTATCGGTTTTCCGAAATCGCAGCTCCTATGTCCGAATTATTGAAAAGCACAGCAGTTTTTCAGTGGCTTCCCGAAACAGAGTATAGTTTCCAACAACTCAAGCAAGCACTCACTACCACACCAGTTATGGCTATTGCTGACCCCAACCTTCCATTTGAGGTCATGACCGACGCTTCCGACATCGCTACAAGAGCAATCTTGATGCAAGAAGGCAGAGTTATTGCTTTTGACAGCCATAAACATTCTGATATCCAAACCCGATATCCGGTTTATCATAAGGAGTTTCTTGCCGTTGTACATGCTTATCGCTCTTGGAAACATTATCTCATGGGAGCCGACTCTGTGGTCAAAACAGACCATCACTCTTTAAAGTACATCTTTACTCAGCCAGTCATGAACGCTCGACAAGCACGCTGGGTTGAGTTTCTGGCCAACTTTCACATGACCATTGAGTACATACCAGGACTACGCAATGTAGTTGCAGATGCTCTTGGTAGGTTACCTCTAGCATCAGCTATAGTAATCTCTACATTATCTGTGGATGTTCCGAATTCATTCAAAGGAAAGTATTTCAATGATAAAGACTTCGGCACAGCAGTACAGGTTCTTTCAAAAGATCAACCTTCGACTTCCGAACAGAAGATTTTCTCATCCTATTCTTATACGGACGACCTTCTGTACTATCAAGATCGTGTCTGTGTACCACATGACAAGGATGTTCGACGTCTTTTGTTAAAAGAGCATCATGTAGTTCCTTATGCTGCCCATCCAGGCATCAATAAGACTTATCGGTTACTCAGTACAACATACTACTGGCCTCAGATGAAAAGCGATGTCATCAAAATGGTTACATCTTGCTTATCTTGTCAACAAATGAAAGCAAGTCGACGACTTCCAACAGGACTTCTTCAGCCTCTTCCAGTTCCAACTGAAAGGTGGGAAAGTATTTCCATGGATTTCATTACAACACTACCACGATCTTCCCGAGGTAATACTCAGATTATGGTAATTGTTGATCGCTTGTCCAAAATGGCACACTTTGGTGCTTGCAAAAGCAGTGCACAAGCTCCGGACATAGCCAAACTCTTTATACAACACATCTTCCGACTCCATGGATTACCCAAGAATATCATATCCTACAGAGATCCTAAGTTTACCAGTCACTTTTGGATTTCACTGTTCGAATCTTTGGGTACAACTCTATTGTTCAGTTCAGCCTACCACCCAGAATCAGATGGCCAGACTGAAAGAGCCAACCAAGTTCTGGAAGAAATGCTTCGACATTATGTTCAGTCACGCCTCGCAGCCTAGGAAGAGTATCTACCACTCCTTGAGTTTGCTTATAATAACTCTTTCCATAGTGCCATCAGCATGACTCCATTCCAAGCAGCTTATGGACACACTCCGATTGTACCAACGAATTTTGTACTTCAACATCGAGTGGCCCTAGCTGATCAACTGGTTCAAGAAATGCAAGACATTCTACTGCAAGTCAGGGATCATATGCGAAAAGCGCAAGAGCGGTATCAACGGTCTGCCAACAAACATAGACGTTACCTAGAGTTTAACACTGGTGACATGGTGCTATTATTTGTAGCCCCACATCGCTATAACACGGTTAAGTCTGTGTTTTCTAAGTTGCGACCCAGATACTATGGACCTTTCCAGATCGTCAAGAAAAATTCACCTTTAAGTTACAAATTGGAATTACCACCATCATGGGGTAAAATCCATCCAACATTTCATATTTCTTGGCTAAAGACATACATTCCAGGCGATGAAGTAGTTCCTCCTGCAGGTGATTATGTTCCAGAAATCGAAGACGATTATGTTCTCCTTATTCCTGAGCGTATTCTGGACCATCGACAGCGTGAGACTTGACATCGACTTATCACGGAATTCCTTGTTCTATGGCGAGATCTGGACGACTCCGACGCTACTTGGCAGTCTGATGAAGACTTACAGCAGTACCCTGACCTTTTACAGCAGTATTCTCAGAATCTACCATGATATTTTCTACATCAATTCATTATCTCCACCAGGGTCTTCTTTTGAGTGGGAGGGGAGGTCACGATCTGTGACGTATTCCTTTCTCTATTTCTAGACTTATGGATGGTTTGATGAATGGACACTTGTGGAAGGGTATGCCCTTTCGACGGGACACTTCCTAAGAGGCACAACTCTTGCCCTTTCGACGGGACACTTCCTAATGAGGCATAACCCTTCACAAGAGACATTCTAATGAAGAGACATTCCTATTGTAATGTACCCTCTCATCAAGGGTCACACCCTTCACAAGGGGTACACACCTCTTCATGCACATACCCTTTGGAGTACACACCTTTTCATGTGTGACTCTTCACTCTCTATAAAAGAGAGGCCCAATTGTATGGATGACACAACATCCACCCTACAGATATTCAAGCAATACAATTATTCCTTGTTCTCTGCTATCTCAGTCTCTTTTCTGTTCCTTAGCACATTTCTAAATATAGTAAATCTAGGATTTCTTACAGAGCTTCCATTGGCACAAGGGCAAAAAAAATTAAGGACAGGAGATGAAAAAAGTTCTACTAAGCAGCATGAAGATGATTGCTTTCATGATCACTTGGCACACCTTTATTTAGTTTGATTTGTGTGCAAGGTGGCCCGCAGGAACCTGAACTTGGGCAAGTTATTGCCATCAAGCCCTCATGAGCCAATTCAAGTCCCGCGTTTAAGAGTTACTATCATTCCACATAGGTAGGCTAAATGTTCTTTAGGATTAGTCTATTAGATCATAGTATAGGATTAGTCTATTAGATATGTAGAAGCAATTGGATTTGAAAACCTTTCATGTAGTTAATTGTGATAAAGCAAAAACTAAATCACTCCAAGAATGGATTGACAGTGTCACAAAGTCCAACAGTATCAACATCAAGGTGTTTTGTCTACATTGCATACTTAGCATAAGCGCTCAGATTTGGCATAGGCATGACATGCTTGTCACCCCACAGGTTGCAAGCCTTCAACTTATAAAATACTTTCATGAAAGTCCAAAGGTCATTGTGTGTGGTCACACATGTGCACACCCATACAAAAGCCTTAAGTCAATGAGCTAACATTTACCAGAAAAACACATCCCTTTTAAGTAAGCTACAATTACCACTTTTGGTGCACAGTACTCTTTCGAAATAGAAGGGCTAACAAACCACCAAAGTGACAAGTACCTGTTCCAATATCACTTGTTGAAATTAAACTTTGGAGCCACCAATTAAAAACAGGGGGGGGGGGAGTTTCTCACCTCTTCCTAAGATTGCGTCGACGAAGTGCACCACTGCTAAATGCCCAATCAACTGATATAGTTTGTGTCAATAGTTCTGCACCATTTAGGTGGTTGATCGCAGCTTGTGCTTCTTGCTTCTTCTCATATTCTATCAAGGCATATCCCTAAGTGCATTTAAAAAATCAAAAATACATCATCATGGTACCCAATGCTGTATAACATAATAACTATATACATGGGCATATGAATTGCAATTGAAGATTTCTTTCTTGCTGTAAACCTTAGTTCATAATTCAAAGACATCAAGGCAAGGGAAAATCCATCCATAACATAAAAAAGTGCATATCAATTTAAGATGCAAGATCAAGTTAGGCACCCACTGCCTGGCCAGTCACATTTGTAACACCATCAAAAGGCTGAAAAAGAGGTTGGATGGCCATATAATGAACGTACAGCGAGAACAGAAACACATCTAAGCATAACCTCATCTTGAAAAAGAAAAATCAAAAGTGCAATTTTAACCTCATGATAGTCGCCCACAATATAAAAATATTAATCTCCATCTGGAGACTAGCTTCTATGGCATCCCCACTAACATCATCCGGGTGGGTGTAGAGCATCATAAACAAATAATTTCATACCCACACTTATCCACACACTTAGACACACACAGGCATTCCATTTCAAAGAAACCTTAGCAGTTCATACTGGGTTTCTGTCAAAACTTCAAAGTTAAAGGGCAAACTCACTCATATTGAAGAGAGAGAGAGGGCTAATAGAAATACCAGTCCACGTTTCTGTGAAGATAAGGTTATTTTCTTTTTTACTCTACAACACTTTTAACATTATATTGTTCCTTTTACAACGCTACATTGTTCTTTTTTTTTTAATCTTAGAAAATGTAACCGATCAAGCAATGTGCCACTAAAAATTTAAGGAATTCACGACATCTGCAAGCTGCTAGTTGGATGAAAATCTTGCAGGTCTGTTTAAATGGAGAAACCGTACATGAGAGTGAATCAAGAAACATGCCAAAACTCATCCTGTCAAAGCAAACAAGCAGTGCAGTTACACTTCATGATAGTCACCCACATGGTAAAAACCATAGCTCCATGCATTAACCTTATACCCTCACTATACTACTCCATAAAAGTCTATCCATATACCCTCACTATATTACTCAGCGTACTACTCCGAGAAACTCTATCCATATATCCTCAGTATACTACTTAAGCACACCTAATTGATCCTTAGCATTCCACATAGCCAAGCTAACCCTAGCTACCTTGGGACGTCACATGAGGGGTGAGGGGAGAAGGAGAAGCAGCATGAGGGACAAAACAGCAAGCTGACGGGGGAGCAGGGGGGAAGACACAAGTAAGGATCACGCATAGCAGGGACTTAAGCATACAAGTGTCCTTAACTTTTCTATACGTAAATTATCCAAATCAGAATATGAGAGGGAAGGGAGCTGTTGTGAGGAAGAGAGGAAAACAGGAGAGGAAAGGGGGCTGTTGTGAGGGAAAGGAGAAAGGCCTTCCTTGAAGACAATGACAATAACAGCTCTGTTACTACCCTTCGCCCCGGGGCATACTAGGATTCAAACGGGCAACCTAAACATAAGTTCCACATTAAAAATGCAAGTTGCAAATGACTGATCATAGAACGCTACTCTTGCTTTTAACAATCTTTGTGTTTTCAACGTGTCAAGGCTTAAGGGTTGGGCAGCATTAAGTTCGACATACGTGACAGTATCAAAAAGACTGATAACATTTGTTAGTTTCAACAATAAACATTTTCCCGTAACGTCATTGTAGATGTCATGGATAAGTCAGTCATGAGAAATAGCCATTAAAAAAAGAAGAGCAATGCTTTTACCTTCACAAATCCAGTTCTCCTGTCAAGATTTAAATGCAAGTTCTTTATTTCTCCGTATTCCCCAAACAGCTCGTGTAGATCATCCTCCTGGGCCTCTTCATGCACTCCAGTAACTAGGATTATCCATCCCTCGATAGCTATTCACTGACTTAAGGAGAAACGCTAAAGTAATCATTCTAACCTAATTTACTCATATGCTAAGCCTGTTTTTCGGGAGGTTTCCTAAATTTACGAAAGTGACAATAGGAGGATACAGCGCTGCGGCCCTGGGCCGCCGTCAGAATCGAGCGATTCGAATTCCTTGGCAGCAAACCTGTTGGATCGTTCGGCGTCTGCTTCGTCACGGAAGCCACGGCCTTTGGTCTTTTTGGGAGCGCCAGCGGTCTGGGAGGTACCTGCGCTGCCACCGGTGATGGTAGACTTGAGTTTGGGAGCAGGGGCGGCGGGGGTAGCATCGGCGTCCTCCATGGCAACGTCTTCTTCGAGGAGGTCATCTTCTTCGTCAGGCTCGAAATCGACAGCATCGACCTCAGGGGCGGCCATGTGAGGTATGTGCAGGAAGCTGGTGAGATTTTCTAAGGGGGAGGGGGGGGGAGAGGAGGTGAAGAGGAAGCCGTTTGGCCAAGAGCTTCACTAAGAAGAAAGCTCATCTGCCATAGCCAAGAAGCAGTAAATAACTTAAACAGGACATTTTATCAGACTAAATTGAAAGTTAACCATTGATTTTCCAAAATAGGTCGCCAATTGAAAAGAATTCAAAAATATGTATTAATTAGACTAGCTTCAGAGAATCCAAAATTTTTATTAATTTAGAGAACTTTCCCGCTCATCGCTATATGAGCAGGAATGCTACCGGTTGCATGGGTATGGGCATTGGGTGGGAACGCATCAGGCATTTGCATGCCATCGAAACGTCAGGAGATCATTAGGTGCAGCAATCTATTGCACAGAGCAGGAGCACAACAGCTTATTGGTCATGCAGTGGCAAGCCCCGTAATGCCCGCTAAGAGAATGACATTATCACTCTCCAACCGAGCGGTGCGGTGCCAAAAGTTGTCCTGGCGGGGAAGCTAGCCAATCGTGGCAATGGGGAAGGCATTGGCAAAAAGTGGCAATCCCACTCACGTAGCCGTGAGCGGGAACGGGCTCTTACAACCACTCCTTACCTAAGCTACTCCCAGTTTGAGGGTCGTGTCCGTCCACCACCCCTTTACACATAGTGGGCAACAGACACGTTCTTGGCAAGCACATAAAAATTTGTTGGGAAGGTAGGAATGTGTAAACGCATTCAATTGTCTCCAAACGGGCAAAATAATGATTGCTGGAAAGGTGGCGGAGAGGAAAGCTCCTCCAGCCACAATCCATGGAAAAGAGGACAAGGAGAGCATTGAATGCTCCCCCTACAAAAAAGGAGTCTAGAGAGAGATAGGTGTGTATGCGAGTTGCGCCTGCAAGGGTATCTACAGGAAGCTTGCACAATTTTCTAAGAGAAGAGATGGAGTGGAGCACTAAGAAGAGAGCACACACGCGATAGCCACGAAGGTGGAGGACAAGAAAACAAACTTTAGTAAATAGCTTGGACACTATATTATCAAGCTAAAAGTGATCCTTTCACAAGGTAAAAACATTGATTATTATTTTTTGTTTTAGCCTCCCCTCTTTTCATAACAATACTCTACTTCCAACATCTTCAAAACTTAGACATACATTTTATCAAGCTAAAAGTGAAGGTAAAGCATTGAATTTTTCCAAATAGGTTCCCCAAATTGGAAATGTATTGAGGCTCTTTATAGATTGCAAGAAGCTACCCAACAAGTGCACGTTGTCAGAGTACCTAAATAAATGGGATGAGACCCTTTACACATACACCATCCGCCTGAACATGCATTAAATTTTTTGAAGTGCCCATTGGGCGTTCGGTGTGGAACGGGTTGGCTGCCCATCGAGAAGCTTGGCATTGCTAGAGGGACCTATGATTGGTGGGTTTACCCTATGCCCATAATTGGGCATGCAAGCTTAGTTGCCCATGGAAGGGATCTCCCCAGGCATGAAGTGGCATCCATGTAGGAAGGAAAGTTTGTAGTCTGGACATTCGTCAATCTGTAATGGGTTAGCTGCCTGAAACCTCACCCTTCCATTAGTTAGAATGGTTGCCTAGCGACGGGTGCCCTTGAATCTGTAAACAACCTGAATTTTCCCCCACATTTACTTTGATTATATACCCAAATGTCCACATTCACTTTGTAGGGGGGCATATTGAAAATAATTTTAAAATGTATTAATTAGTGGGAAAAGGAGAATGGGAGGGATAAAGGGGAATTCTTTCCAAAAATGTGTTAATTAGTGGGAAAACGAGGAGGAGAGGGATAAGAGGAGAGCAATTAGGGAGGAAGTGTCTCTATTTAACTTTCCCCTCTTATTACACCTATATTATATTTGTTTCACAATATCTTCGTTTGACCTAGTTGTAATAAGACCTTCAATTTGCATAATGCATGTCTTGAGTTCAAGTCCACCCTTTGCACAAAGTTTTGAAGCTATCCTTTGACATTAATTGGGGTACTCCACCTTTTCACCTAAGAAATGAACTAAATTTCTCTCTTGAAAATAAAGACCTTTTTAATTATCTTTCTTCTTAGGTTAAATTATATATATGGATTAATTTGTTGCATGAAGCTTTTCCATTTGAACTAATTGGGATACTTCACCTTTTCACCCAAGAAATCAATTGAATTTCTCTATTTAAAAATAAAGGCCTTTTCAATTACCTTTCTCCTTAGGTTAAGTTATATGTATGGAATAATTTGTTGAGATTAAGGGCCTTATAAAAGGTAGATGGAAAGTATAGATAAACAAACTAATGGAGGAATCAAGATGTCCTTATATTATGTGATAATGCTTTGCGGTTGTGATTGATGATTTGAGCTAGGTGATTAGCATTTAGCATGAGATTAAGAGCCTTATAAAAGGTAGATGGAAAGTATAGATGAACAAACTAATGGAGGAATCAAGATGTCCTTATATTATGTGATAATACTTTGAGGTTGTGATTGATGATTTGAGGTAGGTGATTAGCATTTAGCATTAACTTTTGATAGGAAGGGAAAGAAAGAAGGATCTCTCTTGGTGAGATACATGTATTTGTAGTGAATATGGCATCTAACAATGTGTTTGGGGCCATATTTTGCTCGTGGATGTGTTAAACACTCACCTTATGTGTGAATGTTACCAAAATCCTTGACAGTTGTGTCCTCCATTCAAAATGCATATGCTCACAAGTTGGGTATTCAGTCCTTGGAATGTCAAACATGAACTCGAGTGGGTGAAGGGAAATAACAAAAGATGGAGACTCCTTGGAATGTCAAACGTGAACTCGAGTGGGCGAAGGGAAATAACAAAAGATGGAGACTGAAGAGTGAGAGAAAGGCTCCCCTCCAAGGCTCATTGTTAAAGTTCCCATGGCACAACATAAAGACAAATCATGGTTGTACCTACTATGAAAGTAGGCATGGCATAAGGGAAGCAAACCTCACTATTTTATGAGCTTAGAGCTACAACGGACAGGCTCTTTGTTGACATTATAGATTTGCATAGAAGTGGTGGAATTCCTTTTGACTTGTGGTTGTGCCTTAACTTATATGATTCAAAGCAATCCCTTATGGTGAATTGTATGAGGAAAAAGATCGCATACACCCCATGCACTATGGGGGACGACTTAAGACTAAGAGCAATCTCACACTTGAAGGGTCATATATCAAAAGCTTGGAAGGCCCCTAAGGCTATTCATGAATGCACAAGATGATGTTGAAGGGGGTTTTGCACCTAGAATTGATTCATGTAAGGTGCGTGCACATATAACCATAAATTGGTATGCAAGGGACTTTGAGAAATGGGTGAAGAGAGTACTAGTTTACCTACTTCCCTTTTACTTTTTGGGTTTCGCTTTATCTTCAAAATTACATTCCGTTTTCTTTTTTGCTTTGCCTTTTCCTCCAAGTCTATACCACTTTTCCTTTTATTATCACAAAAGTGTGGCTTTATCTTCAAAATTACATTCCGTTTTCTTTTTTGCTTTGCCTTTTCCTCCAAGTCTATACCACTTTTCCTTTTATTATCACAAAAGTGTGGCTTGTTACTATTATCTATTGTTACTTCATAAATTCACTATCGTTACATGAAAAAGAATTTTTGCATGGCATTTGTCACAATTGATCGCTATTTTTTAATAGAAAATTGCCATAACAAAAGAAGCTTTGCTTATGAACCAAAAAAGTACATAGTCATATATTTGCGACACAAGCAGAGAAGAACCAAAAAGCGTTTGTTGGCTCTAGCCTATGTGTATCCCTTTAGTGCTTGCAACAATAGGAATATATTTAGGAGCTGCATTTTTGATGTCACTACTCTCCATAGGCATAGCATTCGTCACAATCTCCTTTCCGAAACGGTGGGCAAAGGAACCAAAAGAAGCTTTCTCCGTGGACGCGCTCAAACTGGTGCATTTCTCAGGAACATTTATAGGGCCATCTGCCTTTGTAGTGAATGGAGATGCAACAGGGCTGACCTCAAAATATCTAGGAGCACTCGGTAAAACACCAGCAATGCGTTGGTCTATACACGGTCGGTTGTTCTTTGTATTGTCCGTAAAGAAGATGGAAGAAATATCATTCGCGGGATTGAACCCGCCCTACATCCATTCCTCGACCTTGAAACGGCGTAACCCAGCATCCAGATGGGTATTAATTTCCAGACCGTAACATCTTCAGCAAGCAACTGGAAAAAGACATCGCAATCCTACACCCAAGTTTATACTTCCAAAACATGAACGTGCGATTGAATATATTGGTGTTTAGTCAAGCAAACACGATTTTTGGCTTCATCATCATCGTATCACACGTACAGCTCCCTGCCAGATTGAATACCTTGAGCAGCTACTAACATTTTTTGAAACGGACTGAAAGTGAGGCTGCCCGAAGTATTTCAGGCAATATCTGAGCATTCCATGGAACGTATGAGGGTTTTTCTGCTTCAAAGCTCTGCGATGACGTCGCGCACAGATCTTTTCTTCTCCCACCCGATATACTTTTGGACGATTTTGTTCATACGATTGGAGATTCGCAGCAAGTATATTTACACCCGGAAGTGATCGTTACGCTTACCTCCAACACACGCATGTAGCTCTCCTTCTCCTTTCGTGGCCTCCCCTTTCCTCGTTTTACCACTTGAGGCCTACAAAACAAGTACACGAATAATGACAAACCGTTACAACCTTCATTCCTCGTGGCTCTCGACCTGCATCTGAACCCTCAAGCTGCATCGATGAAGTCTCCTCCATCTTGAGCCTTCCAACCTCATCCGTTCCAATGTCACTTGCACATCCATCCCACTGCATCATCCTCAGCTCCTCCACTGAGCGCCTCAGCCTTGCGCATCTCAGCTTCCTGGCCAACTGTTTAGCCTTCATGTCTATCGGTGAACCATGAGTGCATGGCAGTGGATTTATCCTCACCACACACGTGTACACCATCGATTTTAAAATGTCGGCTTACCCCACAATAATATCAATAAATTTAACCCCACTCCCGTCTCCCCCTACACACCCCAAGACCTAATTATAGATATTTTCCATATCTAGGGGCACGTATTATGTTTTCTCAAGTCAAGATTATTTTTTGCCATAGATTTTTATTCAAAGGCTTATAAACTTGAAATCTCTCTACTAGTGGAGATTCTTTTTCAACCATAGATTCTTTTTCAAGTGGAGATTCTTTTTCAACCATAGATTTTCACTTAAAACCTAGAAAATTGAAATCTTCCTGGTATGTTATGATGGGATTGTGTGTGTGTGCATGCACGCACGCAAGCGCATGTGCACGTAGGTAAGACTTTTCACATGTATTAAAGCTCACAATGTCTTATGTGTGGCACGCATGCATACATGTGTGTGCACGTTAACACACTTGTGTGTATGTGTGTGTGAGAGAGAGAGAGAGAGAGTGTGTTTACAAAACATTTTTGCAAAAAAAAAAAAAGTGTGTTTACAAAACATATGCAAACAAATTCTCTACACAATTGAACTTTAATTCAACAAATTGATTCAATTCAATTCAAATTCTAAGCATCATTTTGTATAATATTACAATGCTTCAAAATGTCATGCGATATTTCAATCGAATGGTAAATTTCTTTTTCTAGTAGTGTCTTTATAGAAATTTCCCAAAATCTAGATATTAATCGAAATAATATTGATGATATAAATACCCTAGTGTACTCATTGAACTTTGTGAAATTTGTCACATTAATTTAAGGAGAGATACTAGCCTGCCACCATCCAACATAACATTTCGTGAGAACAATAGATGTTATGATGGGAAGGAAGGTTTAGAACGCATCTCCCCAGTTGTTATCCATGTCACAATTAAGTATACGAAATTAAACATTTTACGATGTTTTGTCTAGTGTACATCTGTTTTGATATGTCTTGTCATATAATTTGACTTTGCAATGAAATATAAGTAGGTATGCCCAATTCTTTGCATCATCGAGTGTACCTTATCCAATGCCATTTCATTGTTTAGTTTGATGTAGAAGCTCATTGAAGAGTGTAATGTCGTCATTGGATATAATGTATTTTCCATTATGACAACACATCTCTTGTTTAGTAGGTGTTTGAATGTGCAAAAAAGTACTTGCTCATGTTTAATCATGGCTAAGGATTAAAATCAATCCATTTTAGTTGATCAACAACAAGCGCCCCATAATTAATGTTAAGAATTATGCTTTGTAACATTCACTAGAGTGAAATGGTGAGTGGTGTGATCACATGGCATTCTCATTATGAAATACATGGGCACATGGGTTTCATGGATAGGCTCACATGGAACTTGTCCCTTGTACTTGTGGCCTTGGATAGAAACAAGTGTATGGATATTGTACAACCAAGTGGGTACCTTATCTCACTTGGTAGAACTCTTGGCTCTATTTAAAGAAGCCCAAGAGAGTCTTTCACAAGGCTGAAATACAATGGCCCTAACGTTTGTATACTCAAGTTCTTCACACTTTGTCCAGATCTTACTTCTCCTTTGTCCACGTGATCTCTTTCCCTCTTGCTAGCTTCTAGTTTTCGCCTTGTGCTCACTCTCAAGCTGAAAAGCTAACATGGTATTAGAGCCATGTTTTAGTCTATTTCTCTTCTCCTTTTCTAGTCTCTAGTTAGCCCATGCTTCTTTTTTTTCTAGTCACCATTTCCCTCTTTCTGTCTTGTTTCATCTTAGAAATACGTCTCCTGCAGTATGGCTGCCACTCTAGTCTATAACTGGCTACTCTAAGCAATACAATTGTAGCATAGCAGCTACGTAGTAAGCAGTGATGAGCAGAGCATAGTCTATGAGGATTTAATAAGAGAGGGTATGCTAAGCATAATGCCAGCAACAAGCGAGCAGCCAAAAAAGATTCTTAAGAGATCTACCCGACCGAATTGAGTAGAAGCACATAATTCCAACTATTAAAGAATGCAACAGCCATAACAAAGATTTGTTGAGTAGCCTGTAGGAGCAATGAAGCTTCTATGAGTAGCAAGGAAGCAATGTTGTAGCAGAGAGACTTCTTCGAATCGTATAAGCAACAAAGGAGCCAAATGTGAAAGCAGAGAAGCTGAATCATCAATGTAGTCGTGTGTTGGAAATGGGAGCTAGACACCACAGTTTTCAATTCTATCAGCTCCTCCTTGAAGATTGAATTCTTTGGACTAGATTTTAAAAGTGATGAAGATTTGGGCACATTCATTTCAAAAATGAAAGGTTTAATGGTACAACTCTCATCAATTAATGCCAAAGTTGATGAAGAGGATTCCACCACTGTGTTGCTTAAGGTTGTTTCAAAAGTTTATCTAGCCTTGGTAACAACATTAAAAAATGTTCCTAATCCATCATTGGAAAATGTAATATCTTCACAACTTGACGAAGAAAAGAGAGGCAAAGAAGCTGGGGGGGCATCTACTTCAACTCCAAATGGAGCCTTGATTATGACAAAGACTCTAAAATGTTCTTTTTGCAAAAAGAAAGGTCATACTGAGTAAAGATGCTATATCAAGGACCCAAAGGAAAAGAGATGTGGCAAATGCAGGGAACTTGGTCATCTATCCCGTGAATGCAACATTAACAGGGAAGAGAGCAATATGGTAACACAATCACCATCCAATGAAAACCTCTTGTAATAGATTGTCTATTACACTTTTGTGAAATCCTAGCCACTTTGAAAGCAAGCTCTATGTAAGCCAATGTAACTCTTCCCAGAAGTTACATTGAGGGTGTTGAGAATTATGCTTTGTAACATTCACTAGAGTGAAATGGTAAGTGGTGTGATCACATGGCATTCTCATTATGAAACACATGGCCATGCACATGGGTTTCATGGATAGGCTCACGTGGAACTTGTCCCTTGTACTTGTGGCCTTGGATAGAAACAATTGTACAAATATTGTACAACCAAGTGGGTAGCTTATCTCACTTGGTAAAACTCTTTGTGGGTTCTTGGTGCAACTACGGTGGGTCCGTTGCCCTTCATGACTATAGCCATAGTTATGTTTACATGTACCCTTGTGGGGGCAATGGTAAGATCCTCCATGTGGATTTCCCGGCAATGGTGCCAAAAATCTACAGCCCGATGATGACTCATGTGTCGTAGGGATCTTGGAAGAATGTCATCAAAGCCTGCCCATTGCTGACTCATGTGTCGTAGGGAACTTAGAAGAATGTCATCGAAACCTCTGCTCCCAAGCAACTCCTTGTGGGAGCTTCGTATGCACAAGTCTCATGCTTGTGTCACTCAAGGGTCTATCAGATTGTGTGCAAGTGATTCCATGAGGGAGAAAGGAGAGAGGGGAGACGCGGAGGGAGAGGGAAGAACGACAACTTAGCAAGAGGAAACAAGAAGACTCAATGCAAGAGAGTGTAGAGAAAGAGAGAGCTTCTATTCCCAAAACTTGCATGTACATGTAATGAAGACCAAAGTCAAACTGGATTACGACAAATGTTTGTTTACTAAAGGAGGGATAGGGAAGGGCTGGTGTAGTCTTGGCAAGGTAATTGATATGCATGAGGTTGTGGATAGTAAAGCAAATCCATGCATTGCTGCTACGATAAAGACTAAGAAAGTCCAAGAGGTAATCGTTAGGGCAACACTGGATAAATTTGAGGCTACAAGGATGGTAGCAAGTTTCAGCAATAAGCCAGATTCAATGAAAAATCTTGGATGGAGGTACAACACGGGAACACATTGAGTGATTATGGGATCAATTCCATGGCAGATATATAACACGGTTCAAAACTGTGCAGCAAAACATAGAGAAACAAAAAGGAATCAAAAGATAAACAATAGATCAAAATTAAAATAGATAAAGAGGACTTGCCTCTTGATCCACCATTGATAGATCCCCTTGACACAATGCCACCAAATACTAAGACCTTAGGAAAGGATGAGATGGAATTCATGGTAGGTGCAGAATCCTTAATGTGGTGGAAAGCTTTCTATCCATTTGGGTATGAGACAAGTTTTGAAATTGATGTCAAAGGTGTTACGAGGTAGGAGTTAATTATGCGTGCACGCCACGTAATGAAATCGTGGTGTTAATACTGGTTATGGACTTTTGTAAAGCACCACATCCTGTGGGCACAACCGCAGACTTAGTACCCTTTGACAGAGAATAAATGCCCATTAAAAACTTTGAAAAAAGAGGACATTCATCTTGTGGACTACATTGTTACTTCTGGGCCACACTCAATTGATGCTGCTAAAAGACTTCAAGACATTAAGTTAGTCCCTGAAGCTACAAAAGCTTTGTACAAGTACACTAATAATCTTTCATTTTTTTGAATATCATTTCCTTGGTTGAAGTGTTCGATATGTTCCTGTGAAATGCGTTCATCATTTTTTAATTAATGTTAATAGGATTCGACGAGCTAGAATAATCATGAACTATCAAAATATGGAGCTAGTTCAATGCTTGCAGACAGCAAACATTGTACATGTTAAAACTATGAGAAGGTCCCCATACTTGGATTAGCTAGCACATGCTAGTAGGCAACAATGGGAAGCTTTTGGAAAGCCATCCTAGCCAATAAAAGGACGTGATCATAGTGATCTATGGGATGTGAGTATTTATAATTTGTTAAGATATATATGTTAGTGGCTTGCTATTATCTTAAATATTCTAATGGATCAGGAATTCTCAATAATTTTTTTATGTGATGATGACAGAAATTCATTGAGATGACAAAGATGAGCCTTGACAAGCTCGCATTCAAACACGACATCCAAATGATCACGTCCTCACAGAAGATATCTTTGAAAAGTGGATGACAACATAAAAAATGTACATAGTTGGCCAACTCCCTAACACATTGGGGAAAATTGAACCACTAAAAGAAGACAAAAAAACAAAATATGTCATCAAAGAGGGAAAGGACTTTGTAAAGGTCAGGCAAGCACCACATATAGCTCTTGTTTGTGGAACCTTGTTTCATTGTTTGGAGGGACTATCTGAGGACAGCATTCGAGAATTACAAGATATGATAATGAAGCATAGTGTTGTCTTAAGAAAGTCAAAGAATGCAGAGCGATTGATAGATATGGAAGATGCTACAAGGAAGATGCCAAGGAGCAATTTTGTAGCACATTTCAGTACACTTATTGGAGGTAATAAGAAGCAAAGTTGGGATGTTGTCGTATCTGCTTGTGCAATTACAGATGACAAATATAACAAAATAAGTAGATGGTATGAAGAGTGGATTAAAAAGTGCATTTTGCATCTACACCATTGCCTGTTCTAGTGACAGATTTAATCACCTTACGCTATAAGCGACATGTTAGATTTAAAGGACCATTAGATAAAAAGATGCCATGGACAGTATCTGCAGTAGGAGCAGATTTTAAAAGCACAGATGTTTTAAATAAGTTGCCATGTGATCCTCAACATGGTGTCTGAAGAAGAATCACATCGGTGGAGTCAAGAGGATTTTTCTTGCTTATTCACACTCTTGGATTCTATTAATAAGCATGATCAATTTGTCCTTATTGCATTGGTCAAGGACTTAGAAGTCATCAGGAAGTTAATTGAATGTGCAAAGCAACAAAATTGGAAAACCGTCTTAGCATGGAGTTCATATGATAGAAGTGCCAATTGAACATCACACCAAGAGATTGTTTGCTTTTACAAAGGAGATGATTATAATTATGGCCAACTCATGCCATCAGACTACAAACCTAATCTCTCCTGGATAGAAATAGAGATTATAGAAGAAAGATGGAATTTGAAATATGTTGATCGTTTAATTGATTCATATTGTCATGATGAACACCATATTGTAGATGTATTCACACGTGGGATTATCACTCGAGCAGCTCTCTTGAAGGAAAGAAAATGTCTAGCCCTCACAAAATTGATGAGCCTCTGAAGGTGTGAATGGGAATAGACATTCCTAAAGGCAAGGCATCCATCGAGGCAACTCCAACAACAAAGTAAAGAAAGCTCATCCAACATCTCCAAGGAGTTCAGATGATGAAGAGCATAGAGGTAATTTCCCTCCCAAACCGATTAACCTAAGCTAGTAATGCCCCCTCACTAATTCGCTCCACTAACCAAGCTTTTCTCGCCCCCCTCCCTTGTGCCTCCCCCTCCTCGCCATTAGCCTCTCCCTCTCAGAGTTGTTGAGCCTCTCCCTCCCCCTCTCCGTCGCTCCCCCTTTCTCAGCCTCTCCCTACCTTCCCCTCTATTGCTGCCTCTCCTTCACCTCTCCTCCCTCTCAACATCTCCCTTGCTCCCTCTCAGCCTCTCGCTCCCTCTCTCCATCACCCTCCCTTAGTCCCTCTTCCTCTTAGCCTCTCCCTCCCTCTTGGTCAGGCTCCTCCCTCCCCTCCTGCCCCTCTCTTGTTCCTCTCGCTCCCTTCTGCTCAAGCACCCCCCTCCCCTCCTCCGTTCAATGCCCCCCTCTCTTGTTGTCTCCCTCTCCCTACCCCTCACACCCTCACCTCACCTCTCCTCCCCCTCTGTCCCTTCGCTTTGCCCTGCATCCCCCCTTGTCTCCCTCTCCACTGGTTCTACATTTGTATTCTTCTTGCAGAATAAGAGCGCAATTAGGGCACAATGAGTCAAAGAAAAGAACGGAGAGTGATGATGGAAGGAGCGAGCAAGGAGGGGCCATCATGGAGGCAGCACGAGAGGAGGAGAGAATAGAAAAGAAGGGCAAGGAGAGCGATGAGGGAAGGAGCAAGCAAGGAGGGGCTATCATCAAGGCAGCAAGAGAGGAGGAGAGAGGGAGTCAACCAAAAGCCTCGAGATGCATGAGTGGATATAATAAAGGCAACGTAGGGAGAGCTATGAGGGGTAGGGGCTAAGGAAGAGTGAAGGAAAGCTTTGGAAGCTCTGAGAGACAAGAGAGAGTATTACACGACAACGCTAATTTTACTTTAGCTAAGGAGATTAATTGTTTCCGCAAAGTTAAACTTAGCTTAACCGATCACAAGTTCAAAGGAGGGGAGACCTAATTAAAATGAATTTTCATTAAAAGTTCTCTAGGGGCACATATTCAACCCTCAATACGGGGGCTATGAGGGAAAAAGTTCATTAGCCCACAGGGAGGGGGTGAAGGGGGAGAATGGGGGGAGGGGGGGAGAGAGATCAAATTACGAATGTTCGCCATGTGTCTCGGCTTCTCGAATTTTACAACCGCCTTGCTCTGCATAAAGCCCCGTTCCACTTCGCTGTTGTCATAGCTTCTTGTGCTGAAATTGTTTGTCATTGTCTCCAACTCCTTGTATGAAAATCTTGTGGGCAATCAGTATAACAACCTCTGCCTTTTGGTTGTGTATTTTGGCATCTTTCGCAACCTTTACAAGGCTGAGGGTGCTGTTGAATAGACTATAAAGCACAAGTTTAATAAAAACGCAACGAGCTATGGGAGCAAAGTGATAGGATCCATACTGTGTTTGACGGAGGAGTGATGCAAGGGGGGGAGAGGGGGGCAATGAGGCAGAGGGAATGAGATAGGGGGGCATGAGGTGGAGGGAAGTTAGAGAAGGAATCAAACATGCCCATAGCCATCTTGCCTCTCTTTTTCATTTCCTGGCCCACTAACAGCTTCTCATACTCTCACTACCGCTAACCACAACTGCACTCCTCTTCTGCGTCAACTTTCCTCGCTCCCTCATTGTTCAATTCTTGGGCCACAAGCTGATTGGGTCATGTTCTCACAAAGAATTGTCAACTTTCAATAGGGGCAAAGGGGTGGAGCTTTATTGAGAGCTTGCTGGAGGGGAGGAGATCAAATCAAATGTAACTCGACAGAGTTAGAGGGGGGGGGGGGTTCGACGAGCAAAGCAAGCATAGAGAGGCAGAGGTTGGCAAGGGGGAGGGGGAGGGAAGGATTAGGGAGGGAGGATTAATTAAATTTAATAGATTAGGTTAATTAAGTTCGGTGAATGAAGTATCACCAATTAATTTTTCCCAGTGAATTTTGCAAATTCATGGAGTTTTGCACATCGAATGCAATTTTTTCATGGAAACCCGATGCTAGAATGTATGGATAATGAATTTTTGAATTTAGAAGACCCATTAAAAACATGTGATAAAGTAATTTTAATAGGGATAAAGTAATTCCCATGCTAAATTTCATATAATGATCTTTAAAAATGTGGATTCTTTGTCACTTTCAACCCTTAATAGGAACCCCAGTGATCAAAAAATGAAAATGGAATTAATTAGTTGCGACCAATTAGTCGCGGCCACAATTGTGGGGGGCAAATTAATTTAAAGAAAGGAGGGCAAACTAATCGAAAGATGCTACTATGATTTGGGGGGGGGAAATTGAATGGAAGCTTTTGGACACTATTGTCCTGATCATCGAGCAATTCTTTAGGAGGCAACGCCTAAATCTAGAAAGTTTCATGCAATTCTTCTGGAGGCAGCACCTGCCTACATAAAGTTGGGGGAGAGTGGGAGACTGAGAGGAGGGAGGGGATGGGCTATAGAGAGAGAGAGAGTAGAGTGAGTGGTTGAGAGATTGATAGGCTGAGAGAATAGGGAGGGGATGGGCATTGGGTTGGAGAGAGAGATTCTAGGCAAGGGCCTAAGAGACAGAGAGGCAAGCGATAGGGAGGATAAGCGACAGGATAGGATAGGAAAAAAATTAGGATAGGAGATAAGCTTAATCAAGCCAAACTAGTTTTGAACTAATTGATTAATGAAAAAGATTTTCTGAGCCAAATGCTTCACAAATTCTTTTTCCCACAAGTTTAAGTGCTCATTGGATTTGTGGGGAAAAAATGGGACAAAAATGTGGGGGACCACATGCCACCTTGGCATTGAATTTCCCATTTCCCACCAAACTACCACAATGTTATAAGGCCTTAACTCACCCCTGGCTTGGTGGTTGAACGGGTGTGTGAGTGTGGAGTGTGTGTGTGTTTGATCACTAGCTAGGGTAGTCTTGTGCCATTTGGTCCAAGGTGGTTGGCCCGATGATAGGACTAGGATGAGGGTTGAGTGAAAGTGAGGGGAGGCGGGGGGGGGGGGGGGGGGGGAGCTCACCCATTTCAACTTCTTTAGGCTGAGTACACCCCGCCCCCATATCCATAGAGAGAAGGGGTGGGCAAATGTGTGGTTACACATTGAGTTGAGCTTCTTTAGGCCGAGTACACCCCGCCCCCGTATCAGCAGAGAGAAGGGGTGGGCAAGTGTGTGGTTACACACTAAGTTGACAAGTCGTGTTGAAACAAGGTGAATTACATTCATAAGGCCTACCCAATATCATCAATTGTCATGTATAAAAGGGAGTGGTCAGACCAGTAAATAAAGTTTGTTCCATATGTTGTGTTTACAAGATTTGTTTATCCAGATATGGTCAATTGTGGAACCATGAATACAAGTTGGTTCTTCTATTAACTATTTGAAATTGTTTTGTGCCATGAATTTGTGTAGTTGTGTTGAATTATTGCAATGTATATTGAAGTCCCCTAAGATTGTAGTTGGAATTTGTTGTTGTACTTTGTTTATCATTGTTTGCAATATATTTATAAGTGTTGATTGTGGTGAGGAAGGGTGTTTGTAAACATTAATTATTGCAAATGTTGAATTTTGATATGTTTTGAATATTGTTAACAAACAATCTGACCTTTTGTGTGTAATGTATTCTTGCATTTGCAATTGAACATGAGTTTTGTAACATGTTGCAATACCGACGCCATTGTTGTTTTGCAAGATTGTGAAATTTTTCAAGAAGAGTGATTGATTATTTTGAAAATGAAGTTCTTAGAGGCATAATATTGTGTCACTCATGAGGCTTTTGTCAATAACAGGTCTTCGTAGTGTGGAGAGAATGCTCTAACATTTAAAGAATGCAATGTCATTTGTGGGCTCTTGTTCAAGGAGTGGTTAATTTGTTTTGCAATCAATTGTCGATGTGATCTCAATCTTTCTATTTCTTTGACAACATTTTTGTCGATTTTGATGTGCTTAGGTTCGAGTGGCTTGACGAGGTAAAGGTTCTCTGGGTTGTGAACACATGATAGTGCTGTGTATGTAAGGCCATGTGCTTTGATGAAAGAAGGATCAAATGCTAGATAGTCCATAGATAGACCTTGCGAACAATGTATTGTTCTTGTAGTTACTAGTTGTAGTGGAAATTGTTGTCTAGTGACAGTGTTTAAAAGGTCTTTCCCAATTTGAAATTCTCTTGTTATTTGGTGTATTGGTGTCCATTGTTGTGGAATGTCATTAGTGTAGAGGTGCTTGTTGTTGAAGTGAGTTTTCCTTCCAATGATATTATTAGTAAATTGAACCCAAACAATTTGAGGCTCTATAGCGGTGGTGAACAGTTGTTTGAATATTCCGTCAGCACTGTTGACTAGACCATCACCAATGTCCAAGTTTCTTGAACATATTTCTATTATCATTTCGGGCTTTAGGTACAATGTTTGGTGCAATCTAGATGTGTTCTTAGGAGATGTAGGAATGTTTATTGTTTTGCTACATGTCTTATGTCTTTTGTCAATTGCTTTCAAGATGTGCGGATTTTCCTTAAGCAATGAGAAGACCTCCTCATTGTGTGCATCCTTGCTTGCATTTGTGTAGAACAAGTAAGGTATGTTTTCCTTTTTTATTGGTTGACGAAAGTATTTATTGTTAAGATATGATATGTCTTAAAGAGTGTGTTCTCGAATTCTAATGAGATTTAGAATTTCTATGTATGTATTGTCCTCTTGGTGCATAGGCTTTATTAATTCATAAAGTAGGACTTTGTTTGTCCAAAATGATGACATTGATCTTGTGTTTGTTGCTTGGTCCATGAATATCCATGAGTCTTTTGTTGGACTTGCTTAACACAAATCTCCACAAAGAATAACGTTGATTCCTCCAAAGGGCTGCAAGTGATTGTGCTTAAACTCATGGAGATACATGTCAGCAGCCACAAGTGTACCGTGTCCAATTAAAGAAACCTCGTCAAACACTACTAGTTCAAGTTCTTTGTACAGTTGAGATAGTTCTTCTAATTTTTCTGTTGAGAGACTTGTGTAATGAGATGCCATTAGTGGTAAATGAAGTGCAGCATGTATGGTTGTGCTGCCAATGTTGAAAGCTGCCTTGCCTTTGTATGCAAGCAATAACACTTTTGGGAGCTCTACGTCTAATGATTGTTTGTGTGAGTAGTGTCGTAAAAGAGCTTGTACTATGAGTAGTAGTGTAAATGTTTTCCGTGTTCTTGCATTCCCTGTTAGAAAGATATGATGTCATTTATTGGAAGCACATCTTTTCTTTAGCATTATGTCTTTGAGAAGCAAACATTGTTCATTGTTTAGTAATCTCAAGGAATAGTAATATTATGTGTTAGGGATCATTGAATATTTGGGCAAAGACATGTTAAAATGTTGAGAGTTTTTTGCATTTTTTAGCATTTCTAACCCAATGTCATATTTGTCGGCGTTCTTTAATGTTTGGGTTGATATTAAAGACGATGTTATTGATGTATTATTTAACCTTGTGGGGAATTTTGGAATGAGTTTGATAAACTTTTCTTCATTGGGTTGTATGATATGTTTATTGAAAAAGAACATGTCATGCCATGTTTGATAATTTTCATCAAGAGTAAGTTCATTATTGTGAGCTGGAAGAAACATAATACATTTCTCTCGGTAGTACTTTTTTGGGTCTTTTTGAAGGTTGTAGTTGTTAAAGCAGATGATCTTAGGTTTCTTCCTCTTTTTTGTATTTGAAGCTGTAATTGTGTACTGGCTTGTAAAAGTTGCTAGGCATATGTCGAGAAGAGTATTTGTGCGATTCAAATACTTCATCATAATGTCATCAAAGAAGATGTTGGTATTTTTAGGGTGTATTTTCTCCAATTGCTCTCGACGTTTTAGAAGGTAAGTGCATTTTTCGGGAGGATTTGTGTTAATATATTGAAATTGTCTAGTGGATGATGATAATGGTAAATAAAGTGCTAAGTAAACTGCTTGTTGAGAGCTAATATGTTGAGTAATCAAGATGGCATTGCCCACTATACGAATGCGCTTATTTGCTGGAGTGTTGGAAGCAATACTTGTGGTGAGTGCTAGTTTCACAGCTTCTGTTGTTTCTTTGTCTATTTTAGTTATGTACGATGTGCAATATGGTGCTACTCCATGTGGGTTTAGAATGAGTTGAATATCAGTGTTTGCTCCTTATAACTTTGACATTGTTGGGTTGAAGTTATTTGTGTAAATGTCTTTTGGTTCTCTTTTTAAGAATAAAGTGGGTTGAGAAATAGAAGAATGAATTGAATGAATGTAATCCTCTTCGAACATAGTCAATGCCTTTAGAAAGCTTGTGTAGTCCATATTCTTAATATTACTTTCCCAAAGAGGATTTACTTTCACATTATATTCTTGATATAGAGGAGTCTCTAATAAATCCACCAATGCAAGCATAGTTAATGTTGGACGCACAGTACCACTCATGTAGCTATGTTTGTATGATAACTTGCATTTTATTGCAACTGCAATAGTGTCATTTTGCCCTAAGAATCTTGGTAATACTTGTTGAACTCTATCCACATCAACAAATACATTTACAACATTTCCATGTAGACCATATTGCCCTTCGTATAAAAGCTTGTGAATTTGCACAAAAGGTATTCAAATGGATACCAAACGTGCCTCGAGTTCATTTAGTTTACTTGTGGATGGTAGTATAGTAGGCATTTGCAAGTTCCTCTTATTTAGCAATGGCATAAGATTGATGTATTTAACATCACACTTGGGCGAAGAATATTTCTTTGCATTTTGTATACTTTGTTTAAAACAGCTTGCATTGTATAAGTTGGTTGTTTTAAAGTTTGGAAGAACAACAAAGCAACTTCTTTGGCTGAGAGGAAAGGATTTTGAATCAATATTTGTTGTAGTTCATTTGCATCTTTTTCATTCCACACTTGATATGTTTGTTTGTTATTTAAATGGATTAATGGAGTTAGTGTATAAAAACTTTGAATTAAGTTTTGTATGTCATTTATTGTTAAGCATGACTTGTTATACATTGCTTGGAAGGTATACCATGGAACATTGAAATGGTTTAAATCAGAAACAATGTTCTCAAATAGAGTTGTCAATATTTGCTCATAAGTAAATCTTGGGAAAATTTGAACAAGACAAATGATGAGATTTGTATTGAAGGGATATTGACTATTAAAAGCTTCATCTTTTGTGAATTGTTTTTTATGAAGAAGAGTTTGTAAGTCCATCTTGACAAATAAATACAATTTTCATTCAATGATGTCAAAAGAATAACAAATTCTAAATGTTGTTGACAAGTTGCATTACAACAAAAGTAGTGCATAAGCAAATGCAAATACTATGCATTAGGCTCAAATGCAGTTACAAATCTAGAACTATTAATGGTGAAGCTTTCGCTAGGCTTTGTTGTTTTGAGCTTGCTTCGTGCCATCATAAGATTTTCCTCGTACATTTGGAGAAAAGGAACACTTAAGGAAAGTATGATATCCACATATGGACCTCGAACATGAATTGGAACCACCTCTCCATTACGCTGAACTATATCACCAGTCAAGCTAGCAACTTGCTCAACATTTTGAGGGCTTTTGCAAGAGTAGAAATACGGTCGAAGTGGGTCTCTATTAATGCAAAATCCTCCACAAGTCTCACATACATGTTCCACAAGGTCTGCATTCACATTTGTGAAGTACAAAATTCCAATGTGGGTTTTCTCTCATTCACGAATGAAAGGCTACAAAAAAAATTAAACATGAGTAAAAGGATACTTCATGATAAAGAAAAGGAAAAACTTTAGAGATTAACTCACTGTAGCTCAGTCTTTCATATTTGAAATACTCATCTTGCCAAAGTTTATATGCTCTACTGCCCAAGAGACGTATGTGCATAGAGAATGATCGGGCAATAAATGAAGGTTTCCTTCAAATGGTTCACCTCTAATGATGCATGTGGTAGCATTAATAAGCAAAGAGAATCTAGAGGTTCCACCCTCTGTTGGTCCTTTTACTACAACACTTGCTCCTTCTATTCTATAGAATTCTCCAACTTGCAAAAAATTTACAAAGTGATGAATGTAAGTGGAGGGAATGAGTAAAGTGGCAAAGTGAGTAACGTCACCTTTCAAGAATGTGGGATACTTTGGATTTGGTATTTTGTAAGTACCATACTTACAAAGTAACTTTCCCTCAAACACAAATCTATGAGGAGTGCAATCTGATAGTTGAGTAATGCTAAGTTGCACTAGAGAGTTGCCCCCACCTACATAGTTTTCTTTTGATGGCACTATGGATTTGGCAATAGAAGGGAAATTATGAGGTGGTGGTTGCAAATTTTGGGAATGATTAGGTCCATTGTAGGAGTTAACCTCATCATTTTCCTCTTTGCACAACACTTGTTTGCTTGCTGCAAGTACAAATGTGGAAGAAAGTAAGCTAATACACTATTTACAACAATATTATTTAACAATCATATTTCTTTGTGTTGCATGTGATTGGAAATAGCATATTGTTTGAATAGAAAACACAATATCATGTACAAATTAAACCCATTAAGATCAAGAATTTGAAAGAACAATACAAGCACTCATAAATTTCATGTGAATTATATTTGCAATGGTTCAAAAGATAACATAATTGTTTTGCCAATAGTCAAATAATACAATGAAAGAAAGAGCATCTACATTTTTGGGCCAAGGTACTTCTCACAAATGCCCAATTAGCCATGTCAAAATAACAGAGTATCAATCAATAATAATCACATCCTTCTTGCTTCTTTTGGAGGGCACTAATTTTGGTTCTTCGCTTTTATGTTTTTCACACATCTTCCTACATTCCACATAGGATGTTATGGTAGATTTAAAGCTAACATACTCTGGGTTTTCACAAACAAACACAAATTAAAGAGTATTCATTAAGAAGAAAAAAACAATTCTAGTTATGAAATCACCTTGAGTGTATGCCTCTTGTGCCACTTCGAGGAAAGAATGCTTCAATGAACGGCGTGGATTTTTCTTGATTTGAGAGTTTTTCACCAAATTCTCTTTTGGGGGTCTACTTGGGCTACCAAGGATAAAGGGTGTTGACCTTGGACTAGGCGCGGATGTTATCTTTTCAGCATAAGAGCAAACAGAGGTAGCAGGGGTGCCTAGAGAAATATACATTATTTAGTGAAACTTGTCAAAAAGTAAAGAGATTAAAGGCATGAAATATAAAAAATATTGTAAGTAAACTTAACCTATGTCTCTGTTCACCACCAAAATGAACGAATATGAAAATGATTACTAAAATAAAAATAGAGCAAACATGTTGTTCGAGTGACTATTTGTGTGCAAAGGTTAGAATGTGCAGAAATGAAAGTAGTACTAAAGAGTGATGGTGAACACTTGTGCACACTATATTAAATAGCAGATGTTTACAAAATAGCAGAAGTTTACGAAAACCAACTCAAAGGAATTGCGATAGGGAGTCTACTTCTTCAGTAAACACCGAAAATGAAATAGCAAAACTTTATGAAACCCAATGGAAAGAACCCAATGGAAAGAAATCACAAACATGGGTCTACTTCTTCAGTAAACACGGAATACTCAATTGTTGGGCACACGTAATTAATCAGTTAAGAGAAACAGTCGGCTAATCCGTTAACACCAAATCAATTCCCAAAGCTCTGCATAAACTAAAGTTCAAAGACAAGCGCAACCACAACTGTCAACTATCTACACGAGAGCAATATCACCCTCGTAGAGTATTTGCAATGTGGCGATGTTTTAGCAAACACCCGCGCTATTTGCTCTGAACATGTGCCTTTAATCACTTTAGTTGCCTTTGGAATCGTTTGCAAAGGTTGCACAATACTTGCTTTCACTGACGAAGGAGTGGTAGCTGATTGTAATACATTTGGGCAAGCCTTCACAAGTCCTGCACCCAAACAAATATTATAGCTAGAATTCAAAATCTAGAAGTAAAGAAGAACATTTCGATATAGAAGTACGTTTGAATTTGAAGACAAGCAATGAAGGGGCAACCATATCTACTTCAAACCTTTCACAAAGGTTCCAGAATTAGTATCCATGTAATCTGTGGAGTCCATATCACAAATTGTGCATATGAGGAAGAAAGACGAACACCGCATGCCTATGAAATCGACGTGCCATATATATAGACTGGTAATAAATTGTGCAAAGCATGGAACGCATGACAGAGAAAATAAGGAGAATGTTCTACGAAGATGAAATTGTAAGAAAACAATACAATGTCTGTGCTCAACAGATCACAGGATCTCGTATGCAAGAGAGAAAAGCAGATAGTATGGAGAATCAAAAATTTGATTATTGTAAAACTAATATAATAGATGGCGCTACCTCCCAGCCGTGTGCTCCTATGTGAGAAGCTTCGATGGCATGCTAGAAACAGTAGAGGATGGAGGCTGGATGCTAAGGAATCAGGGTTGCTGTAGCCAGTGATAAATATGGGCTTCACAAGCTTGCTCTTATATAGCCACCAGTCATAGTCGGTTAGACCCAATTGGGAGACCGACCCAGTCAGCCCAAAATGGCCGACTGGAGGTCGGTCCCAAAATAGGCCACCAACCACACGTTAGAACCGTGGCGCAGAGAATAGAGCAACTAACCTAGGGTTTCATTTGGCCTAGAGCCATCCGAGATCATCTGGGGCTCCAAACGGGCCCCGCAACCTGAGAGTGGGCTACCCTGGGAAATGCTCCATCTACCCTCAGTGCGGTCAGTCATGGGATGCCTTCCCACACTTGCATGTAGCCTAGTTAGTAGTGTACCAACTCTATCTGAAGCCATCCAGCCATTAGGCCACACATGGCCCCCATCTGGTGTCTAAACCAGGACCTACCGGATAACCTAGCTACTCAAATGCCTTCTCCTCATATGGGGGGCTTACAAGTAGAGTTAGCTGGTTCCCGCGTAGTTACACGAGAGTAGAGCATTGATATCTAACACCCCCCCTCAATGTCCACCCACAAGTGAACTTACTTTTTCAGCCCAATGCCAAGTCGATGATGCCTCTCTAGCAAGTCTCTTCCAAGAGCCTTCGTGAAGATGTCTGCATCATTCTCTATAGTCAGACAGTACATACATTGTGGTGACACTTGCTCTTCCGATGTCTGCCACAATATTGAATGTGGAGGTACTACTGTCATCCATGATGAGCTCGCGTACAAAGTGATATTGAATCTCAATGTGTTTTGTGCGAGTGTGGAACACAGGGTTCTTTGCAATTGCCATGCAACTCTGATTATCACATGATAACTGCGTAGGCTTGTTCTGCACTACACCCATGTCCCCTAAAATCCTCCGCAACCACACTGCGTCACAAGAAGCAAAACATGCTGATTTGTACTCAGCCTCGGTAGAAGAAAGAGCAACTGTAGGTTGCTTCTTGCTGACCCATGACACAACTCTAGATCCAAGTGAGAAATAGTAACCTGTCACTAGTCTCCGGCTGTCCACGTCTCTTGCCCAATCCGAGTCACAGAATCTGGTCAAGATGTTGCCCTTGGTATAGGTGATGCCATAATCAAGTGTGCCTTTGATGTATTTCAGCACCCGCATCCCTGCCCTCCAATGGTTCTCCCGGGGCTTATTGGAAAACCTGCTTAGTACACCAATTGCAAAGTTGATGTCTGCCGGCCGTGTGTTGCACAAGTAAATCAAACTACCCACAAGCCTTCTATAATTCGCTTCGTCCACCAGTGGTGATGAATCCTCATTTGAGAGCTTCACGTCAACCTCCATAGGAGTGCTAATTGTCTTGCACTCAGCCATGCCAAATGCCTTCAGCATCTCTCCAAACATACTTTAGCTGTGAAATGAAGATATGTTTTGGTAAGACAATCCCCAAATAGAAATGCATCAGTCTGAATTCTGTCATTTCAAACTCTCTTCCTAGCGACTGCTTTGTCTGCAAGATCTTTTCTTCATGGTTCCGTGTTATGATAAGGTCGTCCACATAAAGAACCATGATCATAGACCTGCCTCCTTCTCTATAGATATACAAATTTGCATCAGATGGACTCCTCCTGAACCCGTTTTGTAGAAAGTAGGCATCAATCCGCTGGTACCATGCTCGTGGGGCGTGTTTCAGCCCGTAAAGTGCCTTCTTCAGTTTACAGACTTTACCTTTTGAACAAGGATCACAAAACCTAGTGGTTGTTCCACGTATACCTCCTCCTTGAGATCTCCATTCAGAAAGGAAGATTTTACATCCATCTGAAACACGGGCCAACTTTCCTGTGCTACTAAAGCCAAAACACTGCGAATTGTGGTTAGTCGAGATGTGGGAGCAAAAGTATCCTGATAATCAAAACCATGTACCTGTGCGAATCCTTTTGCCACAAGCCGAGACTTGTACTGCCATCAGACTTATACTTGGTCTTGTACACCCACTTGGTGTCGATCACCTTGCATTTTGGTGGTCGATCCACAAGGTCCCAAGTGTTGTTCTTCATTATGGAGCCATACTCTGACTGCATAGCCTCCATCCACCTATCATCACCTTGTGCTTCTTCAAGACACTTGGGTTCTACCTCTGTCATCAAAGCGTAGTTGACCAACTGTTCCTGTGCCCTTCTTTGCTCCTCTAATCTCTTGGACCAGTGATGTTCAGATCGTTCCTCCTCAATGGCTAGAGGTTCTTTGCCATCGAAAAGCTACTTTACCTACTTCAGGAATGGCCGTTGCCATTGATGTTCTGCAGGCTCTTCTTCCTCTTCCTCCTAAGCACCATTGGGGGAGCGAATTCGGTCTACTGTTGGTGGTTGTACTGGATGGATATCTTGGTCCTGGTTGTCTGGAAAGGAAGCACCCTCCTCCAATTGATGTGGCTGTTCTGAGAAGACCACATCGCGACTTACTATTACCTTCTTAGTAACAAGATTATAGAGACGGTAACACTTTGCCTCTTTACTATAGCCTAAGAAAATACACTTCTGGCTCTTCGGTTCCCATTTGGTCCTATTAGCATCAGGGACATGCACAAAATAGTCACATCCAAAAACTTTGAAATGTGCAGCTGAAGGATTCTTACCAAAAAAGGCTGCAGTGGAGTCATCCCATTCATAGCCTTTGTGTAGCTATGATTCAGAATGTAAACTGCCGTGTTACATGCTTCAGCCCAGAAAGTCTTTGGCAAATCTTTCCCTTTCATCATACTCCTACCCATTTCATAGATGACACATAGCTTGCGCTCTGCTACTCCATTTTGCTGTGGTGTATGTGGTGGGGGTTTCTGCCTCTTGATCCCATGACTTTTGCAGTAACTTTCAAATTCACTTGATGTGAACTCTCCAGCTCTGTCTCATCTCAACTTCTTCACCTTCCTCCCCGTTTGTTTCTCGACCATTACATGCCATTCTTTGAACTTACTAAAAGCCTCATCTTTAGTCTTCAGGAAGTATATCCATATCCTCGATCAGTGTCATGAAGTAGTAGGAACCACCCAAAGCTTCCGTCTCCATCTTTCTGCAGAGGTCCGTGTGAATGAGCTCTAGAGGAGCCTTTGCCCTGCTAGCCTCTTTAGGAAAGGGTTGCCGATGTTGCTTGCCCATCATGCAAGCTTCACATACATCGGGCAGATCTGTAATTTCTGATAGGTCTGCAATCATTCCACTTTTATGCATCTCCCTTAAAGAACTAAGGTTTAGATGACCAAACCTCTCATGCCACAGCTTAGTGTTACTCACATCGACTCGAGCACTGAAAGCTGAGAGTTCGTAGATGTTGTTGCACCGTGTACCTTTACTAATGACCTTCCCTTGAAGATCCAAAATCTGTGCACCATTCTTATCGAAGTGAACTTTGAGGTCCCGATCTGTGATAGCGGAAATGGACAACAAGTTTCTCTTGATATCTGGCACATAAAGAACATCGGACAACTGTTTTACAACTCCATCTAACTTGAGAGCAATTGTACCTTTTCCTTTTGCTGGACATTTTGCATCATTGCCGACTGCTACCAAGACGTTATTCCCTACTGGATGTAGAGAGGTATACCAATCCTTTCGACTGGTCATGTGGCGCGACGCACCACTGTCAATAATCCAAGGTTCATCCATAGGTACATGAACTGCCTCTGTGCGATTCTCCTCAATTGCTACAAACAGCTCTATTGGTACTGCCTGCATGCTGTGATGCCAAAAATTGATATTTTTAATTTGGCATTGGTATTGGTTTTCTCTATGTTTAATAAGAGTTTGAGTATCAAGTGATAGCCTAGCGGCTCTCACTTATTTCTATTTTCTATGATATTGTATGGGATGGAGAGGATGAGTGGAATGGCTCATTGTAAATACCATAGGTATGAATTATAAATACCTTGGTATGGGGTGAGAGTTATTTGTGTTGAGTTTTTTAGAAAATAGGAAGAGTGAGTCATATAAAGAGGTGGGCTCATATCCATGTGTTCCAATAATATAAGAGAGGCCACATACCAAGCATGTGGAAGGCATGTGGAGGAGTGTGAAGTCAAGAGGAATCCTTCTAGAACTCCTATGTGGAATAAGGAGGATGTGGACATGTGGAAAAGAGAGGGTCCCTATGGGCTCCATGTGGGGAGACTCTTGACTTTCTCAATATTTTAAGAGTCTTGAGCATCTTTTGATGGGACACATGGCAAGAGTAGCCAAAAAGGACATGGATGGTGACATACGTGCTTATGTGATTGATGGGGAAAAGAATCTACAGGCAGCAATTTTAAATGGGTGAAGGAGGGTGACAAAATCTCTATAAAAGGAGCCCTCCTCTCTCTTGTTCATCGATCTCTTCCACCATTAGGCCTCATGTTGCTGTAGCTCTAGTCTCCCCAAGCCTCTTCCATGAGCCTTCTCTCCCTCTTGTAGATATTCTCTTATGTAGACTCTTGAGTCCATCTCTCTCTAGTTTATTCTCTCTCTATGAGTAGTCTTGGAGCTTTCGCTCCCTCTTGTATGTATGAAACCTCTTCTTCTCCCTTGTGTTTGTAGTGTTGAAGTGGATTCTCACTCTATTTGTAATGAAGGTCACTTCAGGTTCTCTCTCTCTTGAGTGTCTCGTCCCTTTTCTCTTTTAAAGCCTTGAAAGTTCTTTTTATTCAGCCGCTCACTGTGCACACATGGTCCATCTGTTTCCTGAGCTACCATGCAAGCTTCTTACCCTCTTCTTGGCGAAATCTATGAGGGCTAAATCGTTGATGAAGGTCGAGTCTTGAGGGAGCATCCTGCTCAGGCGAAATTAGCCTGGGTGGAGGGCAGTTTTCATGAAAGTTTGACCCCCTGTTAGTATTTTGCTCATAACTTTGAGCTCGTAGTCCGATTGTAATGAAATTTATATCAATGTGAAGCTCTCTTTAAGGCGCATATTTATATATGATCAGATCTTGAATCAGATACTGCTGTAAAAAGTTATGAGTCTCTATGTCTGACAGTCTGTTTTCATGACAGTTTTTACCCCCGACTAATAAACTGTCCATAACTTTTTGGTCGCTTCTCTGTTTCTTACGAAACATATATCAGCGCGAAGCTCTCTTTAAGGCGCATGTCTCTATATACTTAGATCTTGACTTAGATACTACTGCAAAATGTTATGAGTCTCTGTGTTTGACAGTCTATTTTCATGATAGTTTTTACCCCCTTCCAGTAAACTATCCATATCTCTTCAACCGTCTATTTGTTTTCAGTGAAACTTATATCAGCGTGAATCCCATCTCAAGGCGCATCTCTTTGTGTGCTTGACTCTCTGATATCATGTCTCTACTGAAAGTTATAGGCCTCTATGTCTAATGACAGTTTGTAGACTGTTTTGAGCTGTGTAAAGGTGTCTATGAAGGAGGTGCAATGTTTCCTCAGAATCTACCCATTCGGCCTAATCAGCCCCTTCAAACTCCTCGATATATATTAGTTCATGTTATGTTGAGCCGCAAGATCTTCTTTTAACAACGTATCGCTCTTCTCTTTGGTGCAGACCGGCTCACTGAGATTATGGCCTCTGCTGATCCTTTCCTTCTCCCTATGCTTGATTACAACATCACTTGGGATGTTACCATCTTCATTCTCATCTGAGGGAGGAAAGTATGGTGTGATATCTTGGCATAAAAGCTTTTTTCTAATGTCCCATTCTCAATGATAAATATCTTTGGCTGTCAGTTCGAAAGCAGCAGGAAGTGAAGAGGTGCGTGAAGTTTATTACCCCCAACTTCATGTCACATCTTTTGGTGGAGACGCCGGGTACGTTTGGTATTGGATTCATCCCACCTTACTAAACGGTCTCGGGTGTACTTGATTGCATGTTATTCCTAGAAGAGGCATGTGTTTTGATGAGATAAAGAAGATGCCTTGAAGAACTCCGTTAGAAGAGATTGCAACCCGTTTAAGAGAACTTGAAGATTGTGAAGGTGATGCTCAAGCTATTCGCACAGTCACCATGATCATATCCTTTATGTTTGCACTGTTGAATATGTTGGTGAATCGACAACGCCGGCAGCAGGCACAATGATAGATTGGGGATTGTTTCATGCACTGGCAGCTTGGTGTGAAGAAGAGTTGAGTCTTTGAGTAGTTTTCGACTATAACAGTGGAGTGGTGATTCTTAATGCTTTCAACTTCTTTTGCTATGCAAATGATGAAGAGTACAATATCTTGAAGCTTTTATGTGCACTTCCTATTGTGAGAAGGGTGATTCTAGAATGCATGTATACACAATGTTTTCATGGTGCTGGTTGGTCACTTATTTTTGAAGATTTTGTTGAGGATCACATTGTGGAGGGTTTTCAACAAGTGGTTATGCATAATAAGTTGGTCTTGGTATACTAAGGCTCTGTGGGATCTTGTTCGGATCTTGTTTAGGATATTATTTGGATCTTGGTGTTTCCTTTTTGTGTTTCATCATGGTGAAGATTCCAGTGTTTCGAGGGACCCAAGGGGAAGACCCGGAGTCTTATCTTCGGGATTTTGTTCGAGGATGCCGGCTTTCTGGATGGTCCATGAAGGATCGGGCGGAGATTTTTCCTGATTTTCTTAAAGGTGTAGCCTTGAGTTGGCATGAGACCTTGCCGGACTCTACCAAGGAGGACTGGGACCAAGTGGTGGCAGCAATGAAGCAGAGATTTGGGGCAGTGGAGTCGCCAAATGCTTTGATGTTGCAGTTGGACCGGTTCTATCAAGGAGAGGGTGAGTTGGTCTCTGCGTTGGCAATCTGATATGAAACTTTATGGACAAAGTATGAAAGGGCAGCTTTGCGAGCTGTGGCATCTGCATCATCGGCCCCTCAAAGTCTCTCAAGGATGGAGCACTTAAAGATGAGCAAATTTGTTATGGCTTTGGAGCCTCGTCTTCGCTCAAAGGTAATGAGTAAAGATCCAACAACATACGTGGAGGCGCTTCGCATTGCGACCAAGAAAGAAGCTTCTCTAAAGATCGAATCCTCTTTTGTGTCTTCAACAGCTTCAACTTCTAAGGTGGAGGTAATGGGCACTCCTCAGGTACCAAAGTCCTCTGAGTTAGATCATAATATCTCCCAATTGATGGCAGAGTTTGCTGATTTGAAATTGCATTTGGTTAATGCACGACAACCTAGAGCACCAATGAGTGAAGATAGGCCTCGAGATAGGAGTGGGGTCACTTGCTATGAATGTAATGAAAAAGGTCACTATCGCCCCGAGTGTCCTAGATTGAGAAAGAAAGAAGAAAAGCAAGTATCCTTGTTAGAAGCTTCTTCAGGGGATGAGGAAAGAGAGGTAATGATGGCTAAACGGGGGCGTGGTAAAGCAAAAGAAGAAGAAGAAAGGAAGGAAGAAGTAGATGAGGAACATCAGGAAGAGGAACACCGTAGTAAGAAAAAGAAGGCATCTAGAAGGAGAATTAGCCAGTCAGACTTTCCTTTAGGACAAGGAATTGGAAGCTATGACTTGTTGTTCGACCTTAAAGAAAAGGAAGCTCATATCACCTTTGGTCAATTACTTGCTTTGTCTCCAAAACTGCGGAAGGAATGGGGAAAACTAGCAAGCACAAGAGTGTCAAAGAAGAAAAAGAAGAAAAGTGCCATTCCTGTTGTTCAAAAGGTAGATATAGATGTTGGTGATGATGTACCTGTGGTTGATGTGATCATTGATGGTCAAGTGATTTCTAATGTGTACATTGATGGATGTGCATCGATTAATGTCATGAGTGAGAAGACCATGATAGATGCTGATTTAAAATACTCTAGTACTACCTCTCCTTATCGCATCAAATTGGCTGACAACACTAGGGTTAAGACCTTGGGAGTTGTGAAGAATCTAGAAGTGGATGTATGTGGAATTTCTGTGCCGACTACTTTTCAGGTGATCCCTACAAAGCCAGATGCACGTGCCTATCCATTGATTTTGGGAAGGCCTTGGCTACGCAAGGTGAAGGCTGTTCAAAAGTGGGATACTGGAGAATTGATTTTGCAGGGAAATGATAAGAAGGTGCGCTACAACATCAGAAGCCACAAAAAGAAAGTTGTCAAGGAGGAGTCTTCAACATCAGAGAGTTCAAGCTCTGACTTAACCGATGAAGAAGAAGAGACAGGGTGTAGCTCATAGGAGTCCAACTCAGAGGGTGAGGTGGAAGGAGTGGCCTTTGGTCTTTGTCTTGGTGCTAATCGGGATGAGTCAGGAAGGAACAAGGTGGTGGTGCAAGAAGATCCTGTAGAGACACTTCATGTGGAGGATGTGGAGCACACTAAACGACGCCAACGCAATGAAGAGCTTTTTGGTGATTCTCTATCAGGTTCTGAGAAGCTCCAGTACTTGGATATGCTAGATGATTTTCCATGTCTCTTTGCAACAACCTATTCACAGGTTCGACCAGTCTCTCTTGTGGAGCACAAGATTGAGTTAAAGCCAGAAAGCAAGCCAGTTGTGCAATGCTTAAGGCGATTGTGGGTGATCCAAGCTGAGGCACTAAAGAAAGAGGTAACACAACTACTTGAGGCGGGATTCATCTTTCCTATTGATGATTCAGAATGGATATCTCCTGTACTTGTCACACCAAAGAAAGGAAATAGGTGGCGAGTTTGTGTGGACTTTCGTCCTTTGAATGCATGCACTAAGAGGGATCATTTTCCTTTGCCATTCCAAGATGAAATACTAGACCAAGTAGCAGGGCATGAGATGTATTCTGTATGTGATGGGTATTCTGGGTACTTTCAAATTCGTATTCGGGAGGAAGATCAAAAGAAAACATCATTTGTCACACCTTGGGGAGTTTTTGCTTACAGAGTGATGCCTTTTGGGTTGACCAATGCATCAGCTACATTTCAAAGGTTCATGAGTCAAGTTCTTGAGCCTTACTTGGGAAAGTTCATACGGGTGTTTTTGGATGATTTTTGCATTTATTCTCGATGCGTAGATCACATGGAGAAGTTAAAGATGGCCTTAGTTAGGATTGATGAAGCAAAAGGGTGTCTAAATCCTAGCAAGTGTCATTTGGCTCAAACAAAAGTAGTCTTGTTGGGGCATATTGTGTCTGAAGAAGGCCTGCAAATGGATCCTGACAAGGTTCATGCAATCATGGCATTGCCAAGTCCCGAGAATGTCACTGGTGTTCGCAGAATTCTAGGAAAGAGCAAGTACTATCAACGCTTTTGTGATGATTTCACAGAGATAGTGCATCCCATGAACTTGTTGACAAGAAAAGGAGTTTCTTTCCAATGGGGTGTGGAGCAACAAGAGTCTTTCCAGCAACTTAAGGAGGCCATGAGTAAGGGCCCAATATTGAAGTCCCCTGATTGGTCTCAAGACTTTTATGTAAATCCAAGTGTATCTTTGCATTTAGTTGGTGCTGTATTGCTACAAAAAGGAGAGGCAGGTAGAATGCAACCCATCTATTATGCCAGCCGGCAGCTTACAAATGTGGAAACAAGGTATGAAAAAATGGAGCAGCAAGCTCTCTCTTTGGTGTTTTCCATCAGAAAGTTTTGCTCCTATTTACTACCTCGACCATTTTTCTTCCTTACCTCTCAGTTTATATTAGCATATCTAGTTCGCAAGCCTAATCCTAGGGGGAGATTTGCAAAATGGTTGTCAGAGCTTCAAGAGTTCTCTTTCTCTTTTGTCACTGAAAATACCACTAGGTCCACTATGGCAGATTTGCTCACAGGACAGGAGGATCTAGGAGAAGAAAAGAAATATAAGGAGAACATTAAAGATGAAAGGGATACACCACCAACAGCTTTTGTTTTGTATTTTGATGGGGCTTTTAGTCCTTCATGCCAACAAGGAGCCGGGGGGATAGTCTTGATGAATCCTGAAGGTCAAGAGGTATGGGCAAGAGGACAAGAGCTTCTAGGTATCACAACTAACAATGCAGCTGAGTATAATGCTTTGATTCTTGGTTTGGAGGGTTGTCTTCAAAGTCAAGTTAAAGAATTGGAAATAAGAGGAGATTCTCAGCTTATTATAAAGCAAATGCAAGGGCATTACAAGACAAGAAGTCCTCATTTGAAGGAGCTTAATCAAAAGGCTATGGCACAATGTAGTCGCTTCAATTTTTGCAAGTTTGTTCATATAAACAGAAAAGAAAATCAAAGGGCAGATGAGTTAGCTAAAGCCATTGTAGTGCCAGACTGGGGGGTGGTTTCTTGGGTAGACACTGGATGGCCAAAACTACAAGATGTTCAGCAATATGTGGAAGAAGGCATGTTTCCTCGAGGGTTAACTCCACAACAGAAGTAGAGATTGGTTACTTTTCGCCATGCCTCCATAAGGATGTATATGAATGTCACGAATGGAACCTATCAGCTTGAGGATGTTGATGGCATGGTGATACCCAGATGCACCAATCAGTATCGCCTTAAATTCTTCTATGCTCGACCACCTTGAGGGCCAGCAGACCCTCTCTGTACTAGAGAGGATCTGCTGGGGGGGGAAAGATGTGACGCCAAAAATTGATATTTTTAATTTGGCATTGGTATTGTTTTTCTCTATGTTTAATAAGAGTTTGAGTATCAAGTGATAGCCTAGCGGCTCTCACTTATTTCTATTTTCTATGATATTGTATGGGATGGAGAGGATGAGTGGAATGGCTCATTGTAAATACCATAGGTATGAATTATAAATACCTTGGTATGGGGTGAGAGTTATTTGTGTATGGGATATTATGAGTTTTTTAGAAAATAGGAAGAGTGAGTCATATAAAGAGGTGGGCTCATGTCCATGTGTTCCAATAATATAAGAGAGGCCACATGCCAAGCATGTGGAAGGCATGTGGAGGAGTGTGAAGTCAAGAGGAATCCTTCTAGAACTCCTACATGGAATAAGGAGGATGTGGACATGTGGAAAAGAGAGGGTCCCTATGGGCTCCATGTGGGGAGACTCTTGACTTTCTCAATATTTTAAGAGTCTTGAGCATCTTTTGATGGGACACATGGCAAGAGTAGCCAAAAAGGACATGGATGGTGACATACGTGCTTATGTGATTGATGGGGAAAAGAATCTACAGGCAACAATTGTAAATGGGTGAAGGAGGGTGACAAAATCTCTATAAAAGGAGCCCTCCTCTCTCTTGTTCATCGATCTCTTCCACCATTAGGCCTCATGTTGCTGTAGCTCTAGTCTCCCCAAGCCTCTTCCATGAGCCTTCTCTCCCTCTTGTAGATATTCTCTTATGTAGACTCTTGAGTCCATCTCTTTCTAGTTTATTCTCTCTCTATGAGTAGTCTTGGAGCTTTCCTCCCTCTTGTATGTATGAAACCTCTTCTTTTCCCTTGTGTCTGTAGTGTTGAAGTGGATTCTCACTCTATTTGTAATGAAGGTCACTTCAGGTTCTCTCTCTCTTGAGTGTCTCGTCCCTTTTCTCTTTTAAAGCCTTGAAAGTTCTTTCTATTCGGCTGCTCACTGTGCACACATGGTCCATCTGTTTCCCGAGCCACCATGCAAGCTTCTTACCCTCTTCTAGGCGAAATCTATGAGGGGTGGATCGTTGATGAAGGTGGAGTCTTGAGGGAGCATCCTGCTCAGGCGAAATTAGCCTGGGTGGAGGGCAGTTTTCATAACAGTTTGACCCCCTGTTAGTGTTTTGCTCATAACTTTGTGCTCGATAGTCCGATTTTAATGAAATTTATATCAGCACGATGCTCTCTTCAAGGCGCATATTTATTTGTGATCAGATCTTGAATCAAATACTGCTGCAAAAAGTTATGAATCTCTGTGTTTGGCAGTCTGTTTTCATGACAATTTTTACCCCCGACTAGTAAACTGTCCATAACTTTTTGGTCGCTTCTCTGTTTCTTACGAAACATATATCAGCGTGAAGCTCTCTTTAAGGTGCATGTCTCTATGTACTTAATCTTGAATTAGATACTGCTGCAAAATGTTATGAGTCTCTGTGTTTGACAGTCTGTTTTCATGATAGTTTTTACCCCCTTCCAGTAAACTGTCCATATCTCTTCAACCGTCTATTTGTTTTCAGTGAAACTTATATCAGCGCGAATCCCATCTCAAGGCGCATCTCTTTGTGTGCTTGACTCTCTGATATCATGTTTCTACTGAAAGTTATAGGCCTCTGTGTCTAATGATAGTTTGTAGAGTGTTTTGAGCTGTGTAAAGGTGTCTATGGAGGTGCAATGTTTCCTCAGAATCTACCCATTCGACCTAATCAGCCCCTTCAAACTCCTCGATATATATTAGTTCATGTTATGTTGAGCCATAAGATTGTCTTTCAACAACGTATCTTCTCTTTGGTGCAGACCGGCTCGCTCAGATTATGGCCTCTGCTGATCCTTTCCTTCTCCCTATGCTTGATTATAACATCACTTGGGATGTTACCATCTTCATTCTCATCTGAGGGAGGAAAGTATGGTGTGGTATCTTGGCATAAAAGCTTTTTTCTAATGTCCCATTCTCAATGATAAATATCTTTGGCTGTCAGTTTGAAAGCAGCAGGAAGTGAAGAGGTGCGTGAAGTTTATTACCCCTAACTTCATGTCACAACGCTGTTGCTGGACTCTTTCTTTACTCCATTCTTCTCATCTGCAATCTTCTTCTGGCACTCATTCTGCTTGTGCCCTGCCTTGTTGCAATAGAAGCACTTGATCTTCTTCTTTCTTTTTTTATCATCAGAAGTAGATGGGTTACGAAAGTCCTTACCCTTACCTTGTAAGAAAATAGTACGCAGCGGAAGATAACAACAAAACGCAAGTACACGATGGAAAGCTGGAGAGAATACAAAAATTCTGATATACCAAACTGCTGATACAACTGATGGTTGGCTGTCCACCCGTGCGCTCTACAGACAGAGCTTCGATGGTGATCTAGACAGATGCTGGACGGAGGACTATGAGCGTGAAGAACTGGTGATCTGATGATAGGGGGTGGCCACTTATATAGTGTAAGTGGTTGACGGTCGGCCCTGTAATAGGCAGTCGGCCTAATAGACAGTCGGCCTGGAAGACCACCGACCCTTCAGAAAACATGCCGTCGGGCAGATGAAGGATCGCACATAGGTCATACCGTCGGGCCACTTCGCTGTTGTCATAGCTTCTTGTGCTGAAATTGTTTGTCATTGTCTCCAACTCCTTGTATGAAAATCTTGTGGGCAATCAGTATAACAACCTCTGCCTTTTGGTTGTGTATTTTGGCATCTTTCGCAACCTTTACAAGGCTGAGGGTGCTGTTGAATAGACTATAAAGCACAAGTTTAATAAAAACGCAACGAGCTATGGGAGCAAAGTGATAGGATCCATACTGTGTTTGACGGAGGAGTGATGCAAGGGGGGGAGAGGGGGGCAATGAGGCAGAGGGAATGAGATAGGGGGGCATGAGGCGGAGGGAAGTTAGAGAAGGAATCAAACATGCCCATAGCCATCTTGCCTCTCTTTTTCATTTCCTGGCCCACTAACAGCTTCTCATACTCTCACTACCGCTAACCACAACTGCACTCCTCTTCTGCGTCAACTTTCCTCGCTCCCTCATTGTTCAATTCTTGGGCCACAAGCTGATTGGGTCATGTTCTCACAAAGAATTGTCAACTTTCAATAGGGGCAAAGGGGTGGAGCTTTATTGAGAGCTTGCTGGAGGGGAGGAGATCAAATCAAATGTAACTCGACAGAGTTAGAGGGGGGGGGGGTTCGACGAGCAAAGCAAGCATAGAGAGGCAGAGGTTGGCAAGGGGGAGGGGGAGGGAAGGATTAGGGAGGGAGGATTAATTAAATTTAATAGATTAGGTTAATTAAGTTCGGTGAATGAAGTATCACCAATTAATTTTTCCCAGTGAGTTTTGCAAATTCATGGAGTTTTGCACATCGAATGCAATTTTTTCATGGAAACCCGATGCTAGAATGTATGGATAATGAATTTTTGAATTTAGAAGACCCATTAAAAACATGTGATAAAGTAATTTTAATAGGGATAAAGTAATTCCCATGCTAAATTTCATATAATGATCTTTAAAAATGTGGATTCTTTGTCACTTTCAACCCTTAATAGGAACCCCAGTGATCAAAAAATGAAAATGGAATTAATTAGTTGCGACCAATTAGTCGCGGCCACAATTGTGGGGGGCAAATTAATTTAAAGAAAGGAGGGCAAACTAATCGAAAGATGCTACTATGATTTGGGGGGGGGAAATTGAATGGAAGCTTTTGGACACTATTGTCCTGATCATCGAGCAATTCTTTAGGAGGCAACGCCTAAATCTAGAAAGTTTCATGCAATTCTTCTGGAGGCAGCACCTGCCTACATAAAGTTGGGGGAGAGTGGGAGACTGAGAGGAGGGAGGGGATGGGCTATAGAGAGAGAGAGAGTAGAGTGAGTGGTTGAGAGATTGATAGGCTGAGAGAATAGGGAGGGGATGGGCATTGGGTTGGAGAGAGAGATTCTAGGCAAGGGCCTAAGAGACAGAGAGGCAAGCGATAGGGAGGATAAGCGACAGGATAGGATAGGAAAAAAATTAGGATAGGAGATAAGCTTAATCAAGCCAAACTAGTTTTGAACTAATTGATTAATGAAAAAGATTTTCTGAGCCAAATGCTTCACAAATTCTTTTTCCCACAAGTTTAAGTGCTCATTGGATTTGTGGGGAAAAAATGGGACAAAAATGTGGGGGACCACATGCCACCTTGGCATTGAATTTCCCATTTCCCACCAAACTACCACAATGTTATAAGGCCTTAACTCACCCCTGGCTTGGTGGTTGAACGGGTGTGTGAGTGTGGAGTGTGTGTGTGTTTGATCACTAGCTAGGGTAGTCTTGTGCCATTTGGTCCAAGGTGGTTGGCCCGATGATAGGACTAGGATGAGGGTTGAGTGAAAGTGAGGGGAGGCGGGGGGGGGGGGGGGGGGGGGAGCTCACCCATTTCAACTTCTTTAGGCTGAGTACACCCCGCCCCCATATCCATAGAGAGAAGGGGTGGGCAAATGTGTGGTTACACATTGAGTCGAGCTTCTTTAGGCCGAGTACACCCCGCCCCCGTATCAGCAGAGAGAAGGGGTGGGCAAGTGTGTGGTTACACACTAAGTTGACAAGTCGTGTTGAAACAAGGTGAATTACATTCATAAGGCCTACCCAATATCATCAATTGTCATGTATAAAAGGGAGTGGTCAGACCAGTAAATAAAGTTTGTTCCATATGTTGTGTTTACAAGATTTGTTTATCCAGATATGGTCAATTGTGGAACCATGAATACAAGTTGGTTCTTCTATTAACTATTTGAAATTGTTTTGTGCCATGAATTTGTGTAGTTGTGTTGAATTATTGCAATGTATATTGAAGTCCCCTAAGATTGTAGTTGGAATTTGTTGTTGTACTTTGTTTATCATTGTTTGCAATATATTTATAAGTGTTGATTGTGGTGAGGAAGGGTGTTTGTAAACATTAATTATTGCAAATGTTGAATTTTGATATGTTTTGAATATTGTTAACAAACAATCTGACCTTTTGTGTGTAATGTATTCTTGCATTTGCAATTGAACATGAGTTTTGTAACATGTTGCAATACCGACGCCATTGTTGTTTTGCAAGATTGTGAAATTTTTCAAGAAGAGTGATTGATTATTTTGAAAATGAAGTTCTTAGAGGCATAATATTGTGTCACTCATGAGGCTTTTGTCAATAACAAGGTCTTCGTAGTGTGGAGAGAATGCTCTAACATTTAAAGAATGCAATGTCATTTGTGGGCTCTTGTTCAAGGAGTGGTTAATTTGTTTTGCAATCAATTGTCGATGTGATCTCAATCTTTCTATTTCTTTGACAACATTTTTGTCGATTTTGATGTGCTTAGGTTCGAGTGGCTTGACGAGGTAAAGGTTCTCTGGGTTGTGAACACATGATAGTGCTGTGTATGTAAGGCCATGTGCTTTGATGAAAGAAGGATCAAATGCTAGATAGTCCATAGATAGACCTTGCGAACAATGTATTGTTCTTGTAGTTACTAGTTGTAGTGGAAATTGTTGTCTAGTGACAGTGTTTAAAAGGTCTTTCCCAATTTGAAATTCTCTTGTTATTTGGTGTATTGGTGTCCATTGTTGTGGAATGTCATTAGTGTAGAGGTGCTTGTTGTTGAAGTGAGTTTTCCTTCCAATGATATTATTAGTAAATTGAACCCAAACAATTTGAGGCTCTATAGCGGTGGTGAACAGTTGTTTGAATATTCCGTCAGCACTGTTGACTAGACCATCACCAATGTCCAAGTTTCTTGAACATATTTCTATTATCATTTCGGGCTTTAGGTACAATGTTTGGTGCAATCTAGATGTGTTCTTAGGAGATGTAGGAATGTTTATTGTTTTGCTACATGTCTTATGTCTTTTGTCAATTGCTTTCAAGATGTGCGGATTTTCCTTAAGCAATGAGAAGACCTCCTCATTGTGTGCATCCTTGCTTGCATTTGTGTAGAACAAGTAAGGTATGTTTTCCTTTTTTATTGGTTGACGAAAGTATTTATTGTTAAGATATGATATGTCTTAAAGAGTGTGTTCTCGAATTCTAATGAGATTTAGAATTTCTATGTATGTATTGTCCTCTTGGTGCATAGGCTTTATTAATTCATAAAGTAGGACTTTGTTTGTCCAAAATGATGACATTGATCTTGTGTTTGTTGCTTGGTCCATGAATATCCATGAGTCTTTTGTTGGACTTGCTTAACACAAATCTCCACAAAGAATAACGTTGATTCCTCCAAAGGGCTGCAAGTGATTGTGCTTAAACTCATGGAGATACATGTCAGCAGCCACAAGTGTACTGTGTCCAATTAAAGAAACCTCGTCAAACACTACTAGTTCAAGTTCTTTGTACAGTTGAGATAGTTCTTCTAATTTTTCTGTTGAGAGACTTGTGTAATGAGATGCCATTAGTGGTAAATGAAGTGCAGCATGTATGGTTGTGCTGCCAATGTTGAAAGCTGCCTTGCCTTTGTATGCAAGCAATAACACTTTTGGGAGCTCTACGTCTAATGATTGTTTGTGTGAGTAGTGTCGTAAAAGAGCTTGTACTATGAGTAGTAGTGTAAATGTTTTCCGTGTTCTTGCATTCCCTGTTAGAAAGATATGATGTCATTTATTGGAAGCACATCTTTTCTTTAGCATTATGTCTTTGAGAAGCAAACATTGTTCATTGTTTAGTAATCTCAAGGAATAGTAATATTATGTGTTAGGGATCATTGAATATTTGGGCAAAGACATGTTAAAATGTTGAGAGTTTTTTGCATTTTTTAGCATTTCTAACCCAATGTCATATTTGTCGGCGTTCTTTAATGTTTGGGTTGATATTAAAGACGATGTTATTGATGTATTATTTAACCTTGTGGGGAATTTTGGAATGAGTTTGATAAACTTTTCTTCATTGGGTTGTATGATATGTTTATTGAAAAAGAACATGTCATGCCATGTTTGATAATTTTCATCAAGAGTAAGTTCATTATTGTGAGCTGGAAGAAACATAATACATTTCTCTCGGTAGTACTTTTTTGGGTCTTTTTGAAGGTTGTAGTTGTTAAAGCAGATGATCTTAGGTTTCTTCCTCTTTTTTGTATTTGAAGCTGTAATTGTGTACTGGCTTGTAAAAGTTGCTAGGCATATGTCGAGAAGAGTATTTGTGCGATTCAAATACTTCATCATAATGTCATCAAAGAAGATGTTGGTATTTTTAGGGTGTATTTTCTCCAATTGCTCTCGACGTTTTAGAAGGTAAGTGCATTTTTCGGGAGGATTTGTGTTAATATATTGAAATTGTCTAGTGGATGATGATAATGGTAAATAAAGTGCTAAGTAAACTGCTTGTTGAGAGCTAATATGTTGAGTAATCAAGATGGCATTGCCCACTATACGAATGCGCTTATTTGCTGGAGTGTTGGAAGCAATACTTGTGGTGAGTGCTAGTTTCACAGCTTCTGTTGTTTCTTTGTCTATTTTAGTTATGTACGATGTGCAATATGGTGCTACTCCATGTGGGTTTAGAATGAGTTGAATATCAGTGTTTGCTCCTTATAACTTTGACATTGTTGGGTTGAAGTTATTTGTGTAAATGTCTTTTGGTTCTCTTTTTAAGAATAAAGTGGGTTGAGAAATAGAAGAATGAATTGAATGAATGTAATCCTCTTCGAACATAGTCAATGCCTTTAGAAAGCTTGTGTAGTCCATATTCTTAATATTACTTTCCCAAAGAGGATTTACTTTCACATTATATTCTTGATATAGAGGAGTCTCTAATAAATCCACCAATGCAAGCATAGTTAATGTTGGACGCACAGTACCACTCATGTAGCTATGTTTGTATGATAACTTGCATTTTATTGCAACTGCAATAGTGTCATTTTGCCCTAAGAATCTTGGTAATACTTGTTGAACTCTATCCACATCAACAAATACATTTACAACATTTCCATGTAGACCATATTGCCCTTCGTATGAAAGCTTGTGAATTTGCACAAAAGGTATTCAAATGGATACCAAACGTGCCTCGAGTTCATTTAGTTTACTTGTGGATGGTAGTATAGTAGGCATTTGCAAGTTCCTCTTATTTAGCAATGGCATAAGATTGATGTATTTAACATCACACTTGGGCGAAGAATATTTCTTTGCATTTTGTATACTTTGTTTAAAACAGCTTGCATTGTATAAGTTGGTTGTTTTAAAGTTTGGAAGAACAACAAAGCAACTTCTTTGGCTGAGAGGAAAGGATTTTGAATCAATATTTGTTGTAGTTCATTTGCATCTTTTTCATTCCACACTTGATATGTTTGTTTGTTATTTAAATGGATTAATGGAGTTAGTGTATAAAAACTTTGAATTAAGTTTTGTATGTCATTTATTGTTAAGCATGACTTGTTATACATTGCTTGGAAGGTATACCATGGAACATTGAAATGGTTTAAATCAGAAACAATGTTCTCAAATAGAGTTGTCAATATTTGCTCATAAGTAAATCTTGGGAAAATTTGAACAAGACAAATGATGAGATTTGTATTGAAGGGATATTGACTATTAAAAGCTTCATCTTTTGTGAATTGTTTTTTATGAAGAAGAGTTTGTAAGTCCATCTTGACAAATAAATACAATTTTCATTCAATGATGTCAAAAGAATAACAAATTCTAAATGTTGTTGACAAGTTGCATTACAACAAAAGTAGTGCATAAGCAAATGCAAATACTATGCATTAGGCTCAAATGCAGTTACAAATCTAGAACTATTAATGGTGAAGCTTTCGCTAGGCTTTGTTGTTTTGAGCTTGCTTCGTGCCATCATAAGATTTTCCTCGTACATTTGGAGAAAAGGAACACTTAAGGAAAGTATGATATCCACATATGGACCTCGAACATGAATTGGAACCACCTCTCCATTACGCTGAACTATATCACCAGTCAAGCTAGCAACTTGCTCAACATTTTGAGGGCTTTTGCAAGAGTAGAAATACGGTCGAAGTGGGTCTCTATTAATGCAAAATCCTCCACAAGTCTCACATACATGTTCCACAAGGTCTGCATTCACATTTGTGAAGTACAAAATTCCAATGTGGGTTTTCTCTCATTCACGAATGAAAGGCTACAAAAAAAATTAAACATGAGTAAAAGGATACTTCATGATAAAGAAAAGGAAAAACTTTAGAGATTAACTCACTGTAGCTCAGTCTTTCATATTTGAAATACTCATCTTGCCAAAGTTTATATGCTCTACTGCCCAAGAGACGTATGTGCATAGAGAATGATCGGGCAATAAATGAAGGTTTCCTTCAAATGGTTCACCTCTAATGATGCATGTGGTAGCATTAATAAGCAAAGAGAATCTAGAGGTTCCACCCTCTGTTGGTCCTTTTACTACAACACTTGCTCCTTCTATTCTATAGAATTCTCCAACTTGCAAAAAATTTACAAAGTGATGAATGTAAGTGGAGGGAATGAGTAAAGTGGCAAAGTGAGTAACGTCACCTTTCAAGAATGTGGGATACTTTGGATTTGGTATTTTGTAAGTACCATACTTACAAAGTAACTTTCCCTCAAACACAAATCTATGAGGAGTGCAATCTGATAGTTGAGTAATGCTAAGTTGCACTAGAGAGTTGCCCCCACCTACATAGTTTTCTTTTGATGGCACTATGGATTTGGCAATAGAAGGGAAATTATGAGGTGGTGGTTGCAAATTTTGGGAATGATTAGGTCCATTGTAGGAGTTAACCTCATCATTTTCCTCTTTGCACAACACTTGTTTGCTTGCTGCAAGTACAAATGTGGAAGAAAGTAAGCTAATACACTATTTACAACAATATTATTTAACAATCATATTTCTTTGTGTTGCATGTGATTGGAAATAGCATATTGTTTGAATAGAAAACACAATATCATGTACAAATTAAACCCATTAAGATCAAGAATTTGAAAGAACAATACAAGCACTCATAAATTTCATGTGAATTATATTTGCAATGGTTCAAAAGATAACATAATTGTTTTGCCAATAGTCAAATAATACAATGAAAGAAAGAGCATCTACATTTTTGGGCCAAGGTACTTCTCACAAATGCCCAATTAGCCATGTCAAAATAACAGAGTATCAATCAATAATAATCACATCCTTCTTGCTTCTTTTGGAGGGCACTAATTTTGGTTCTTCGCTTTTATGTTTTTCACACATCTTCCTACATTCCACATAGGATGTTATGGTAGATTTAAAGCTAACATACTCTGGGTTTTCACAAACAAACACAAATTAAAGAGTATTCATTAAGAAGAAAAAAACAATTCTAGTTATGAAATCACCTTGAGTGTATGCCTCTTGTGCCACTTCGAGGAAAGAATGCTTCAATGAACGGCGTGGATTTTTCTTGATTTGAGAGTTTTTCACCAAATTCTCTTTTGGGGGTCTACTTGGGCTACCAAGGATAAAGGGTGTTGACCTTGGACTAGGCGCGGATGTTATCTTTTCAGCATAAGAGCAAACAGAGGTAGCAGGGGTGCCTAGAGAAATATACATTATTTAGTGAAACTTGTCAAAAAGTAAAGAGATTAAAGGCATGAAACTTTTGATGGGACACATGGCAAGAGTAGCCAAAAAGGACATGGATGGTGACATACGTGCTTATGTGAATAATGGGGAAAAGAATCTACAGGCAGCAATTTTAAATGGGTGAAGGAGGGTGACAAAATCTCTATAAAAGGAGCCCTCCTCTCTCTTGTTCATCGATCTCTTCCACCATTAGGCCTCATGTTGCTGTAGCTCTAGTCTCCCCAAGCCTCTTCCATGAGCCTTCTCTCCCTCTTGTAGATATTCTCTTATGTAGACTCTTGAGTCCATCTCTCTCTAGTTTATTCTCTCTCTATGAGTAGTCTTGGAGCTTTCGCTCCCTCTTGTATGTATGAAACCTCTTCTTCTCCCTTGTGTTTGTAGTGTTGAAGTGGATTCTCACTCTATTTGTAATGAAGGTCACTTCAGGTTCTCTCTCTCTTGAGTGTCTCGTCCCTTTTCTCTTTTAAAGCCTTGAAAGTTCTTTTTATTCAGCCGCTCACTGTGCACACATGGTCCATCTGTTTCCTGAGCTACCATGCAAGCTTCTTACCCTCTTCTTGGCAAAATCTATGAGGGCTAAATCGTTGATGAAGGTCGAGTCTTGAGGGAGCATCCTGCTCAGGCGAAATTAGCCTGGGTGGAGGGCAGTTTTCATGAAAGTTTGACCCCCTGTTAGTATTTTGCTCATAACTTTGAGCTCGTAGTCCGATTGTAATGAAATTTATATCAATGTGAAGCTCTCTTTAAGGCGCATATTTATATATGATCAGATCTTGAATCAGATACTGCTGTAAAAAGTTATGAGTCTCTGTGTCTGACAGTCTGTTTTCATGACAGTTTTTACCCCCGACTAATAAACTGTCCATAACTTTTTGGTCGCTTCTCTGTTTCTTACGAAACATATATCAGCGCGAAGCTCTCTTTAAGGCGCATGTCTCTATATACTTAGATCTTGACTTAGATACTACTGCAAAATGTTATGAGTCTCTGTGTTTGACAGTCTATTTTCATGATAGTTTTTACCCCCTTCCAGTAAACTATCCATATCTCTTCAACCGTCTTTGTTTTCAGTGAAACTTATATCAGCGTGAATCCCATCTCAAGGCGCATCTCTTTGTGTTCTTGACTCTCTGATATCATGTCTCTACTGAAAGTTATAGGCCTCTATGTCTAATGACAGTTTGTAGACTGTTTTGAGCTGTGTAAAGGTGTCTATGAAGGAGGTGCAATGTTTCCTCAGAATCTACGATGTAAGAAAATAGTACGCAGCGGAAGATAACAACAAAACGCAAGTACACGATGGAAAGCTGGAGAGAATACAAAAATTCTGATATACCAAACTGCTGATACAACTGATGGTTGGCTGTCCACCTGTGCGCTCTACAGACAGAGCTTCGATGGTGATCTAGACAGATGCTGGACGGAGGACTATGAGCGTGAAGAACTGGTGATCTGATGATAGGGGGTGGCCACTTATATAGTGTAAGTGGTTGACGGTCGGCCCTGTAATAGGCAGTCGGCCTAATAGACAGTCGGCCTGGAAGACCACCGACCCTTCAGAAAACATGCCGTCGAGCAGATGAAGGATCGCACATAGGTCATACCGTCGGGCCTGGGGGCTTAGCCCCCAGACCCCCACCGGGGGCCTGCGCCCCCCGGACCCCCTGCTATCGGGGGGGCTATCGCCCCCCCGAACCCCCCCTTTGTGCAGACGGGTATCTACTCTTGGCTCCTAAGCCGTCTCATAACCATCTGGTCTACTCTAAGACCCCTTCCAGTGTCTAAACTGGGGATCCCTCCCAATATCCGATACCCATCATGGCTTCTCCTCATATGGGGGCCTTACAACATTGGGTACACAGAATATTGGTGGGTTACATGAGAGGTGGACATTTGAGCTAACTCTAACATACCTTTCTTTGATCCAGCCGAGAAAGCCGAATCTTCTCCGATCCTCGTCTTTTGATGCATCTCCTCCTCCAGAGGCATTGCACTGAAATCCTCAAAGTTGAGGGGTGGATTTTTGTTTTGCGTATTCAGCACCATAACAAGACCATCATACTTTGGTGGGAGAATCTGTATGCACCTTCATGCTAGATTCTCGCTGGTGATGGTGATGCCAATCGAAGTCATCTGATCGCACAGATTCTTCACCCTGGTGATGAACTTCTCTGCCGTTTAAGACTCAGACAGTTTCTCGTTCACGAATTGAGTCTCTAAATTCTGAATTCGCATTTGATTCGTGGTCTCGTACTAACTTTTCAAGACCGTCCATGCCTCCTCCGCTGTGGTGACATGTTGAATTAATGCCATGACAGAATCACTTACACTGCAGATAATAGAACACAGCGCATTTGCATTTCTTCTTGTCCGCACAAGAATCTGATCTGTAGTTGGTACTATCTGTTGTCCTGCATTGGCTAGATTCGGTCTCGCAATCGGCTTCACATCTACCCCAGTAGATGTATCCCAAAGCTCATATGCGCTTAGGATGGTCTTCATCTTGAACTTCGAGAGTGGATAGTTAGTGCCGTCCAACTTTCCACTTTTGCCGAACAGTGGGATTCGCAGTCTTGTGGGCTGGGCCGTCTCTCACGATCTCCTCGCAAACAGAAACACACTACCAAATCTTCTTGCTAGAGCCCAAGCTCTGATACCATATAAGAAAACAATACAACGTCTATGCTCAACAGATAACAAGATCTCGTATGCAAGAGAGAAAAGCAGATAGTATGGAGAATCAAAATTTTGATTACTGTAAGACAAACTGGCAGCAAATAGCTCCAACTACTTTCTTCTGTCGTCATTCTTCATTAAACATAAGAATATGTCATCCTCCAAAGTCCATTTCATGCATGCAGAGCCTCCATGTGATGCACCAATTGAGTGCAGGCTCCACCAATTGTAGAAGAAGTAATTGACAATGAAACTGCCATGTCTGAAATGACTAGGTGAAGCTGGAGCGGGGACCACTACGCAGGAATACTCTCCACCACACTGTCTTTCAAATTAGACATAACTCATGTGACCTACAAACAAAACAAATCACTCGATACACTTTTTACAAACAAAACAAATCACTCGATAACAATAAGGGTCTCGATGTCTTCTAACAATATGAACCCATGCATCTTTACTTGTATCCTCCATTAGCAACTGTGTAAAGAACTAAAGATGAATCCATTATTCAAGTCAGGTATTACTCTCTCAACAACTCGCAATAGCTCCTATGTTGTGGGTGCCACTATCGACCTCCCAGCTAGAGTTGGGAGATAGACGATGCCTCGTGACGTTGGCGCAAACGTTGGAGAAGAAGCTGGAAGTAGAGACGAGGGAAAAAGATTTCACAAATGTGATGCAGGAAGAGAGCCGAGAAAATGGGGTCATCGGAATCACATGCACACAAACGAATGGCATGTGGATGCATGCAAGTGAATGCACATGCAGAACAGTCGCCGCCAACTACAGTAAAGACCTCCAGAAACACCGCCAAATCATCCAATCACCAATGATTTATAATTCATGTCATTTTTTCTTTAAAAAAATACACAATTTTAGCTTTGCCAAACTAAAGCCATTGCTTACGCTACCTCAAGGTAGGCCAAAAAATAAGTGTTAATAGAAAACAAGAGTGGATTGCCTACATGGTGTAGTGGAGGCATGTTTTCAATTGATAAGACTTATAGGGTTCAAACCCCCTTGTCAGTGCATATTATGGATGGATAGGGAGTTAAGCCTACCCATGCTCATGGGTGTCACCGTTTTTGTGGATCAAACCAAAATTACACATGTGGCGACCACATCAAGGCACGCCCCTTTTGCCCATGCTTGGACGGTTGGTGTGTACGTTGCCTTAGAGCTATTCCCCATGAACTAGTGCTCTCAAGTTAGTCACCATTGCTAGAAGATCCCTAGCCATCCAATGGGTGGTGGGCCCAAGACCACAACCTAGCAGCCAAAGAACCAAAGGTCTATCTTCGACAAACTAAACTAGCAGGTAGTTATCTGCATCTATGGAGACCGGCCTCTCTTGTGGAGGATTCACTGCAATATGATCAGACATGGGGACTAACTCTTCATTAGTTTCTTTCATTCCAGGGCTTGCTCTTTGGACAGTGATTTCTCAAGACTCATTCTACTCCATAACCCAAATGTGGTCATGGCCCACAATGCTCACAGAAAATTAGTAAAATATATACAACAAACCTTTGAATTTTCAAAATTAACCTAAAAGATTTATTTTTGTGATTTCAAAATCCGTAAAACATCTCATGTTTTAGTTATATTTTGGCCTTTAAACATAAAAAGTTATAGGAAGAACCAACGAGGTAGAAAGTTTAAGGTTTCTATATCTACAAACGTGAAACTTCTCTGTGCACACTAGTGAGGGGGCAATAAGGGGGCATGTGTCACGATGTGGCACTTCTTAACCTAACTATGTTTTCCAACACATCCCCCACCCCCGTTGCTCTCTCTCTCTCTCTCTCTCTCTCTCTCTCTCTCTCTCTCTCTCTCTCTCTCTCTCTCTCTCTCCACACATAATGAGGAGAATGCAAAGAAGGTTTCCACTTCAAACCAAAGGCCAACCACCCTCCAAGTCATACGTATGTTCCTCTTCCATCCCTTCAATCCAATAACACATCATCCCACAAGCAAAAGACACAATAATAGAGCCAGTTAATGCTGCCCACTAAAGTTGCCAAGAAAGCATGCAAGGAAGCAACCCAAATCTAAACTAAAAAGCTTGTGCAAAGAGCACTTAGGGAATGTCAATAGCGGTGTGTGCATTGGGGAGGCTTTCGTCAGACATGGAATGACAACTTGATCCACCATTAGAGCATGGATGGATGATCAGACATCTAAGAAGATAAAAGGACTTACTATAACATTGACAACAGACAAGGAAAAGCAAGTGTTAGAAGGAAGTATTGCAGTGGTGCTTTGGAATGGAAGAGGCCAAGCATGGGGTTGCCCTCCAAGAGTTTAGATTGAAGGTAGCACAGCTATGTCAAACCCATTCTACCCCTTGCAACAATGTATGGTGGTCAGACTAAGGCATCTGCCCATCAGATATGTCACATTGTTGGGTGTTAGAGAAATCTAGAGCTCTACACATGAGACTCGAAGTGGTGGTAAGAGACCCACAATTATCCCCTCAAATTTGTGGAATTTTGATGAGAAATCCAGATCTTTACACATGAGACTTGAAGCGGTGGTAGGAGATCCACAATTATCCCCTCAAATATGTGGAATTTTAATGAGATAGGGGTCTCAGATAGTAGAGACAAGGACTATTCTTGCAAGGAGAAAATCAAGTTATGTTTATCGATTCATTCCAACATAGGGAGTGGATCACTATACATTGATGTGTCCAGTCATCTAGCCACTATTTTGGATAAGCGAGTCCATAGTTCCCTAATCACCCAAAGCACACAAGCAAGAGAACAAATTCAAAGCCATTAGGGGAGATTTGGGGTAAAAAAGGACTTCATAAGGAATGGATTAAGGACTAAGCATGGGAGAGTGGGTCCCAAGGCTCTTACAAAGTGCACTTCCCTAGGCATGGGGGGTAGGACCATTGTCCCCCAAAAAGTGCAAATTCCCATTTCCCAAGACATGGTCCTCTTAAGTCTCTCTTGGAGGGTCCCCATTCCCAAAAGTGTCCCGCACATGCCATGTCACCCAAAAAATTCAAAATTTTTAAAAAAGTCAAAAGAGTTTCAAAACCCTCCCAAAATTTTCCCAAACCCATACCTATTGGCCAAAACCATTTTTCAACCCCCAAATTCATTTTTCTCTCACCTACTGGAAAATTGAGTAGAAACACTTCCAAACCTTTTCCTAACCCATATCCATTGACCCAAAATAATCTTCATCCCCAAATACATTTTCCTCTCAACTTGTTTGTATTTTTCTTCATTCCCAAATCCATTTTCCTCTCAGCTTGTAATTTTCATATCCTATCATGACTCCATTGCAAGATATCACCAACATGAAGCACAAATGCAACCTACATATTGAGATTGCACCCAAGTATGCCACAACTCGTCAATGCAATGGCAACAAGAGCATGGATAGAGAGACATTGAGCCAGTACAGGAGGCAGGATGCAAGCACATCGACCTTGGAGTAATGGTATACTCTATCCAGTGGATCTTCATACATGTGCACCTCCCACATTTCATAATGTGCCAAGTTTTCTTCAATATGTTGGAGATGGTCATCAAGGTATTGCAAACACATTAGTGGAAACAATGTCAAATCCAAGTTTGCAATAATGGAACTACCTCTTTTGCAAGACACGTGATTTACAATAAAAGGTAGAAGAAAAGGAATTGTTTTTGTACATCTCTTCGTACGTAGCTTTTAGACACTCAATGTGACATCCAGAGGCATATGACTAGCAAGGAAAAGGCAAAACAAATCATTCAAAGTTTAGAAAATAAGAACCATGACTTGCTGAAGGAAGCAGAGTTGCAAAGGCAACAAATTGAGGCATTGAATTAAAAAATACACAACTTTAAAAGTACACCTCTTGGTTAGAAGTAGAGGCATAGGGCTTTCCAACTAATGGAGTGCTTAGCAGCTACTAGTGGTGCAAGGAAGCATAGAGTGTGAGCCACATGGTTTGTACTATGTCTCATTTTTTTCATTGTACTTGGTGAATGTACTTTCCATTTTTTGAATCTTTTGTCTCCATTATGTTGATTTCATGTTCATGAACTATTTTGTAGGAACTTTATTAGTGATGTTGTTGGAAATAACACTTGCAACAAACTTTATGCTATGAAGAGTGCCATCAAAAAGAAGGAATTCATCTCTATTCTTCAAGATCCAAGACGACGTGCATTGTGCCTTGCAGTATTGCGAGAGGTGGTCCATGATCTAGGAAACATAGTCAACCCGTCAGAAGTGGTGCCTGTGATGCTACTGGAATTAGCAGGCAAGGATACCTGGCCATTTATAACATTTTTATAATGCACTTTGTGGCCAAGGTCTTAAGAATCCAATGTTGGCAAGACTTGAATATATTATGAAAGAAAGAAAAAGGTCTAATTCCATTGTGCAAGATATGTTGGGTGGTTTTTGGCACATTTTAGACACAATGGTGTTATACAATGATCAAGTTGCAAAGAAAACAGCGCTTTCAAAAAAGGTGTCAAAAAATTTACGTGCATTTGAGTAAACTGAATACAATAATGTGTTCTTGGATGTACATAAGGTGCAAGCCACAATGGTCCAATTCTACAACATGAAGGCAAGTGGTGAGTATAAGAATTGGGGTCTTCATTTCATGTTTTCCTTGAGGGATTGTGTTAATTAAAACTTGTGCATAGGTTTGATGGCTTTACTATTGTGCTTTTGCAGATTGCAATGGAAAACAGGTTTTGGTTATCAAGTTAGATGAGTGTGAAGTAGTGAAAGGATACAAGTTAGAGTGAGTTATCATTACACTTATAAGTCCTTACAACATGCACAAGATAGTGATATTGAAGATTTTAGTTTGCAATTAGAAAAACATATTTGGTGGCTTGTTGTGTTTGAAGTCCCTAAAGAGACCCACTTTTATTTGAACTAGGTCTTTGGACGATCTCCAATTCCAAACATTGTAGATTCTTAGACCAAGGGAGATTTACTTCATGTTGAAGGGTTTGGATCTTTCAACCTTGAGTGGCATATGTCAGGAGACTTGAAAATATTGAAGTGCATGTTTGGAGTCCAGACATGTGCAAATGCAACATCCCTTTTCTCTTTTGCATGCACTCATAGGTAGGGAAGAATACAAAAAATAGTAAAAGCAATTTGGATGATGGCAACAAGTACCAATGGAGCAATGGTGTTATGCATTGTGATCAAGATAGTTCACGAGATCGAGACAAAGTTGATGAAAATTGGGATGCAATTTTAAACATCCCACAAGAAAGAGTGCATTTTTGTGTCTTGCATGCAGAGATGCACTTGATCGACAAGTTGTTGTACTTACATATAGTGTATGTATGGAATGTGAAACCTGAAGAAAGAGCTGCAGCTTCTATATCCAAGCTTGAAGCACTTTTGCTTAGTATGGGATTGCATGGAGGGAACGTCACACTCCAAAAGGATGCTCAACTCTCAGGGGCTTCACGGAATCTTCCATGTAAAGTTTCCATGGGCGGTGCAAAGGCACAAAGATTTTTGTCTAATCATGGTAAAAATTGGGATGGCATACCTTGGGGTTTGTGGAAGGCCTTGTGTGAGTGCACCATAAATTTAGAAGCTAATCCTAATGTCCAAAATATGAGGATGCGTGTTTGGAGAGCACTAGAAAGCTAGCAAAATTTCTACGACAACCTTCCATGACTTAAAATGATGTGCAATTGTTTAAGGATGCTGTCACCGAATTTACTCAAGCCATGGTAGATGGATGGGGGGAAACACTGTGCAACACAATCTTTTGTTGCGCTGACCACCGTGCTGGTTTGAGCAATGATGTTGGCATGACTACATCTTTGGTTGCGTTCGACCATCGTGTTGGTTCGAGCAATGATGTTGGCATGGAACGACCACCACATTGGCTTGACTACATCACACAACTTTTTCCTTGCCACCTGTCATTGTGTAGCTTTGCCATCTATAGCTACACAACATAATCTTTTATTGCATTAATCACCATGCAGGTTGGAGCAATGATGTTGGCATGGAGAAACCACCACATTGGCATGAAGAGCACCGTGGGATGTGAATCCCTAAAGGGGACCCCTCAAGGTCCATATCCGCAAACACCGTGCTGGTTGTTGGAGCTATTTTAGTTCTAAGCCAAGGAAAACATAGTCTTATTTTGGAGCTATTTTAGTCCTATTAGTCCTTGTGCAATAATTTCTCAACCACCGCACTAGTTATTGGAGCCATTTTAGTTCCAAGCTAAGGAAAATGTAGACATTTCAATTTATGATAGTTTCCTTGCAACCACCGTGCTGGTTATTGGAGTTATTATAGTTCAAAGGAAAATAAACTCCTATTATGAAGCTATTTTTATCCCACTAGTCCTTGTGAAACAATTTTTGCTAGTTCTCTCAGCAAGACCCAACGAATGACATTTCCAACAACTCTGCCCAAAACGTCCATGGCTTTTTACAACCACCAACAGCAACCGACCATGGTAGAGAGTTGAGTCTCCAAAGAGCTCGCGAGTGATTCAAGCATGACTCCATCACTACTCGACTACAACGCTCATGCCTCTCTTACACAATGGATGCTTCAAGACCCCCTACGGACTTGAGATGGTGACCCATGCGGCTTACCCCACCTCAATAGGAAATGGGACTCCCTCAACTTTCAACGGACTACCCGCAAAGGCTCCTTGCTCATTAGTGTGATACCACAGCTCACAACATTGGTCAATAGGAGTAGTGACAACAATTGAAGACATTGACACTTCAGGTAATGACATTAATTGGAAGGCACAAAAGGAGTTGGTAGCAAAGATTGCAAGGGAGTTGAAAGGAAAAGTGCCAGTAGTTGAAATGCCAAAGAAGTTCCAGCACTCTGTTACCAAGCAAGGAGAATCCTCGAGGTCTCTCTCCAAAGAAGAAGAATCCATTATGCCACAGGAAACTAGCGTAAAGCTAGCCCGAGTATGGGAAGTGTTTAAGAATATGCAAGTCTAGCTCTCCTTATTTTGTTTTTTTGAGCTAATTTTGAGGGCTTCTTTTTCTCCACCTTGGTCCAAGCCCCTTGGGAGGGCTCGACCCAAGGTGTCTGAGTCTGCTACTGGGGCCTGGTCGATGAATGACGCTGAGCCTCCCTATGCTCCTATCTCTGGTGAGGGGCCCTGCCCACTAAATAGTCCCGTGCCAGGTGAGCCATCTGTCTGCACCAAAGACACTACCCTGTTGAGAGTTCACGCTCAACATCATGTGATCATGTGTGCATAGCACCATCATGTGATCATATGTGCATAGCACTAACCTTATAGAGTGCTATAAAGGAAATGGTTAGATCCCCTAACCCTAACCCTAAATGGGTTTGTATATATTCTATTTTTCAACTAAATCTAGTGTACAGTTAGTCACATTTGTGGTGTGCTCTCTAGCTGTGCCCTCTCTCCTCATCTCCACTCTTCTCCTCTCCCCTCTTCATATTTTGTCATGGTATCAGAGCATGGTTCTGCCTTCCGTTGAGGTGCCATCCTTCTTGTGAGAGTGATTGAGAGATTGAGAGATCGAGAGAGATTGAGTGTTCCATTCTCTTCCGTTGAGAGAAAATTCCATCCATTGAAAGAAGATTTTCGTCATCTCCTTCAAGAGTTCTTTGAGAGTTATTCATTCCGTTCATAGTTCTACTCCGAGTGAGAGAGAAAGATAGGGAGAATTCTTCTTAAGAGATTCATTGTTTGTGTGAGAGAGTTCATGCTTTGAGAAGTTTCCATTTAGAGAGTGAGAGATAGGTCCATTCCCTTTCAGATATTTTTTTTTGCACAGAGAGTGTTCTATTCCAGCCAAAAGATCCGACGGGGTAGAATAGATGCCCAAAGGCAACGTCTAGCGACGCCCTCCAATTGCAACGAGGCAACAGCTGCCACTAGCCCTGCGACCTCCAACAGCTGCAAAAAATCGCTCTCAAGGTGCTCCTATGTAGTATTTTGCCAAACACTCTCCAGATCTCCAAGCGCAATAGCACAAGAAGCCCTCAACATCACCCTCGACTTCCCCTCCCTCTATCTCCTTAAAAAACGAAGCTTTGTCCACCTTCCCCCTCCTCGCTTCCCCCAGAGTTGCCCACAGGCAATTGTTCTCTAAGCTTTCATGTAACTCCCTACAGTATGCAACCATGCAACCCAACAATGGAGCCCAAGCTTGGTTTCTCAGTAGCAAACGTTCAGATTGAGACTCAGTGGAGAAGGCAGTTGCTTCATTTTCTCTGCGTGCTGCCTTCCTCGCGCTGCTTTGCCGCCTCTCTTTCTTACTCTCTGCCTTTCTCTCAACTTCTGCCTCTCCCACTCTTCCTCCGACCTCTCGACACTCTATATAGTTGTTCAGGCAGCCAGGAGCTTCTGGAACATGGTTGCTGAACGAATGTTCTCGAACCACATGCGCCACCGCCTTAATTCATACTTAAATTTTCGTCACTTAATTGGACTTTTGGCCCTCCCATGCCCGTGCCTCGCAAAACTAATTAATGTATTTTATTTTTGGGAACATCGTGGGCACCTATTCAACATGTTGAGCTAAGATGGGATGTTACTCTAGCATGATGCATGGTAGGTCAATATGTTGTAGAGCTAAATAACTAGCCAAGGTAGTCCCATTTAATAATTATTTCTATAAGGAGCAAGCCACCACACTTTGTTCATCATACCAATCCCCTATTGCAGAGTTTGGAGAGCTGATTCAAGTCGAGATGAAGCTGTCTTATGACCAAGCAATTTCCAAAGGTCATTGAGATATGCCGTGTTAGCCTATTACTCTAGAAATAGAGCCATTCGAGTCCACTGAGCTTGGGTGGGAGGTTGTGTAAAATATTTTTGAATCATACATCATATGGGTTCCAAACCCGAAGGAGCGGGTCTCTAACCCGTCTATGGGTCATGCTACTCGTCTAGAGAGTTTTCAAGCCTTTTGAGAGAGCCGACCCCTTGGAGGACCAAAAATATTTGCATTTGGAATCAATACTATTGCTTCGGGGTTAGGTGACAAAAAGCTACCGTATCCTGCGCGCCAGGTAGGGGTCGAACCTACGACTTTCTGCTTAGGAAACAGACGCTCTATCCACTGACCTACAGGCGCATCGTGCGCCCAAGTTACTGAAAAGTTAACAAATCGTTTTAACTTCTTTCTAACGACGGTGGTCTCGTCGAACTCCTGTCTCCTCGTTCAAAGGAGAAGATTTCGGAGAAATTTAAGGAAGCTAACATCGATGGAGAGCCGCTTCTTCACGTCTCGCCTTTCGCCTCTCGTTTGGTCTCGTGATTGTCTCGCTGTCTCTACCTCCTTTCATTGCGGCTTTGTACTGGGTTCTTTTCGGGCTTACGCTGTTGGCTGTACGAACAAGTTAGTTTAGGCAGCGTTGGAGTTGCATCTTTTGCTAACCAAGGGACCATTATAAGTGGAAGTAGTCGTTTTGACCGAGGGAGAAAAACCATCACTTAAGCTATCCTTTTAGAATGAATATGAAAGGGCGTTATCGTTACTTACCTTGCAAAAATTGTACGTGACATGTGTATTGCTCTTATTGTGCACGGTCTTTCTATATTTAAAAATATTGTCTTGTTGGTCTATTTATCAACTTGAGCTTTGAGCCCATTAAAAACCTTTTATTGGACTTGACTTTTGTTTATCCTGGTTGTGTAAGCTAGTTGGAGTGTATCTCTCTATTTGATGATTTATTGATGCATAAGTTCAAAATTATGGCTCAACAACAATCTATAGAGTATGTCACTACTTCTCATACATGATGTTACAAATGGTTGCCTAGACTAATACAATAAAGAAACGAATAACGCGAATGAATTTGGATTCTAGATCACACCAATAAGCACTTCTCAAATACAAAAATCTATCAAGGAGCTTCAATCCATTGATTCAACTAATGCTGGAATGTTACAAAGAACTTTAGCTATGAAAATGAGGAGATGGTGTGGATCCTACATGCTCAAATGAGGGACTTAGTTGGATCATTGTGCTCATTTTTCTTGTAGCTCACTATTGCTTCAACTAGCCTTGCATGTGGCAACTCTTTGACTCATCACCCCTAGCTTGCAACTCTCTAAGTCCACTATGCTACTTGTTGAGATATGGTGCCATGAGCACATATTAGAGGCTAAGGTATGGCATAGGAATGTATTAAAGTAGCCACCCTAGGATGTGGACTACATGATGTGAGGATGTGGATCAAGGACATCCACAAGGAGAGATGTGGATAAGACGATCCCACAAGTGTTGATGACTATTCTAAAGGCTCTCTCTATATAAGAAGCCTATCATGTATTGTTGAATAGATAAATACGCATACAATCAAGATTCTGTTTATGAGTCCAAGCTAATCTATCTTGGAACCTAATTGACTTGAGGTACATTGTTGAGAGTTGTGGTGCCATGAGCACATGTAGAGCAAAGGTATGAGCAAACGATAAGCTGCCACATGTCATGGAGGAGATATCCCACATGTGAGCAAGCAAATGGATGTAAGTACCCTCACCTATAAAAGGGAGGTTCATTTGAAGGAATATCAATCAAGCACTTTGCACTATCTCAAGATTCTCTTTATGAGTCCAAGCTAATCTATCTTGGAACCTAATTGACTTGAGATACATGTCATGAGCACTCTCTTCATCATGTTTCCACATAGGTTCCATCCACCTTAGAGTGCTCCATAGATCCTGAGGCACACATGTTTTGTCATGGTATCAGAGCATAGGTTTAGCTATCCTAGTTTAGCTCATTAGTAGTTCACTAGGATTGCTTCCATTCTTAGATTAGTTGTAGGCATGTCTTAGGAGCTCATGTTTTTCTCCTAGGCTACTTTTAGTTTTAGATTGAGAACAAATTTCTGTCCCTTGAGAGAGAAATTTTCCGTCCATCCATTTCATGAGAGATTCATTGTGAGCTTGAGGGTTCCTTATTCTGTGAGAGCAAGAGAGTCCCTTGTGTAGTTTCTTTGTGAGGATCCATGTGAGGAGAGATTTGAAAGGTTTTAGAGAAAGAGAACCCATCGAGCTCCAGCTTCCGAGCTCCAGCTTCAAAGCCATATGGGCTGTCACCATCAACAGCGAGCAACCTCAACAGGAGAGAGCTCCTCTGCCACAGCTCACCAATAGTTGCTCCTCCACGAGCTGCATGAGCAGCAAAAGCGGATGTCTACACAGTTCCCTCCTCATCATCTTGGGACTGCACTCCTTCATCGACTCAGCCGACCTCAACTACTGCATCATCCAATAGCCTCGAAGGCTATCTCATCTGTCTCACAGTAGCTCCCGCAACAACACGCACAGCGCAACTTTCTCACGGGCAACCTCCAATGTCCGTTGAGCTCTAAGCAGCAACCCGTAAAGCTCTCAGCAACTAGCAACTAAGGCTTCGAGGAATAGCCTAGCTCCCACGACCCGCATGTCCTACTGCAGCGACTCCTAACGGGCTCCTTAAGCTCCAGCCAGGCTCTTTGTATGAACGAGGACCCCAAAGCCAACAGCGTCTTCTTCGACCAGCTTCAACGACCAGTCTACTTGCTCTATTAATGAGTCTGCTGCAAAACAGCCGCCTCCACGCTCTCGAGATTCCAAGGAAACAACTCCCAGTGCTGAAACACGTCCAACAACCAAGTCGCTCCACGAAATGCCAGCGCCTTGCAATAAGCGGCTCTCCATCGACAACAGCAACGAGCCTCCAAGAACAAGAAGGCTCAAACACCTCTGAGCGGCTCCTACGGCTTCAACAAGACAGCTCTCAATGCCATGGCTCAACCGTTGACGACGAGCCAGCCTCTTGATATGAACAGCTGCTTCACAACAACTCTAGCTCTGCTATATTGCAGACGAACTCATTGACCTCATCCAAAGAGCGGTCGACAGCAGCTACGTCGCGCCATCGCTCGCAGCAGAGTTTGTTTCAAAGGATTCCTTCAAGGTTGCCTTGGATTAACACGTGGCAGGATAAGTTTTTACCTTGGTTAAGTGCAATTAACTTTGGTTAGCCAAGGTTGGTAGATAGGGTTGGATCATGGTTAAGTTAGGCCACCCTGGGTTTGGTCATTGGTCAAGCAACTCACACTAAACCATGGTTAGGTTTAAGTTCAAGGTTAGCTAACTGCCACCTAAGCACACAGCCCCTGCTAAGCACAGTTTGTAAGCAGCATGTGAATCTATGTGCCACATCATCAAAGGCCCCTTCTTCTTCACAAAAGCTTCAACAAGCCATAACTTGCAATCCAGGAAGAATTTGCACATGCTCCAAAAAGGAAAAGTAATCGTCTTTTCGAGCTCTACGCGCCTGTCAGATCAGAATCATTGTATGCAATTAGACACTGCCAATATTGAAAGAAATCAATTGGTAAGACCTTTGCAACAAATGAAAAAGCAACGCATGAATGTAGAAAGCATGCCAAAAGCACAAGTGCATGAGATGACCATAGTGGAAATCATGGCATCCACACAGAAAGCTTTAAGGCACATGGAAGAACAAAGCATCATGCAGGTAGCTACATCCAATAAAGAAGCAAACGCCGTCATCATCAAGCCATGAGCCAAAAGGTGACATCAATGCAATGTATTGAGAAGCAAAAACCTTGCCAACCTTGCCTATGTTTTGTAAATCAAGCCTGACCACCTGAGAGTAGCTATGAAAGCACCCAGGGGAGGTATTGACATGTAAACCACACGTGACCACCTTAAGTAGCAATGCAAGCACTAAGGGGAGGTGATGGAATGTAACTCACATCTGACCACCTTGCAGTAGCCAAAGGATCATGGCACCAAGGGGAGGTGTTGAGAGTTGTGGTGCCATGAGCACATGTAGAGCAAAGGTATGAGCAAAGGATAAGCTGCCACATGTCATGGAGGAGATATCCCACATGTGAGCAAGCAAATGGATGTAAGTACCCTCACCTATAAAAGGGAGGTTCATTTGAAGGAATATCAATCAAGCACTTTGCACTATCTCAAGATTCTCTTTATGAGTCCAAGCTAATCTATCTTGGAACCTAATTGACTTGAGATACATGTCATGAGCACTCTCTTCATCATGTTTCCACATAGGTTCCATCCACCTTAGAGTGCTCCATAGATCCTGAGGCACACATGTTTTGTCATACATGTCATGAGCACTCTCTTCATCATGTTTCCACATAGGTTCATCCACCTTAGAGCACTCCATAGATCTTGAGGCATGCATGTTTTCTCATGGTATCAGAGAGCTTAGGTCTAGCCTAGCCTCCTAGATCCATTGTAGGCATGCCTTATGAAGCTCATGTTTTTTCCTAGGATAGTTTTAGTTTTAGATTGAGCAGTTTTTCTTGAGTGTTCTCTGTGAGACAAATTTCCATCCATAGGTTTTCTCTCATTTCGATTCTTCTTATGAGAAATTCATGAGAGAGTTTTTCCTTCTAGAGATTCTATTCCTCTTGAGTGAAGTTCGAGGTTCTTGAGAGCTTGAGAGAAAGAGGATTCTTCTAAGCTTCTTCAACTTCTAAAGCCTTAGGAAGACTCTAGCTTTATTCTATGAGAGAGATTTTCATTTGATGTCCTTTTAGCCTTTTGATATTCTAGTCAACTTGATCAGCCTTCCCTGCCTATATTGCATCACTTAAAAAATGGTTGGTTGAGAAGACAAGCTATGATGGACATGCCATCATCTAGGAAGGCACACATAGCAATAAAGCAACAAATGGCTACTACTAGTGTGATAAATCTTGGCAAATGTTCTCCCACTAGAACATTTGGGTTGTTTAACGACTAGAGCTCCTTTATTTTTGACTTATGTAGAGACAATGGCAACCCCGACAGCAAGAAGAGGAAGAAGAAGTCTACAAAGAAGTATTAAGAGAGCGTTATCAAGAAAGTTCTAGACTAGCAGCAATAGCAGCACCCCGTGTGACTCCAAATCCATCGCCTAGCAGACAACCAGCCCACAATCGGCAACAAGAACTTCAAGAGCTAGTTAGCGCCCCAGGTACTCGATTCACACTTTCTGCTTGCCAATTCCCTTGTGGGATGCAAGCCTGCATCAACGGCAAAACAACCGTAGATGGCTCTCCCATGAGTAACGAATAGAAGTGGTCTCCTTCAGCTACAAACCTGCAACTCCAACTTCTATACCCACTAACAATAGCACTTAAATATAGCGAGTGCCTATCTAACTCTAGGGCGGCAACAACGAGGCAGACAACATAGCTACACACAGAGACTAAGAGGCAATGTAACTTGCATAGTGCACACTCCGGCTTCAACTATGACTAACAATGATTAAACAATGGCTTCAGCCAACAGCTAAGCTCCAAGACCAGAGGTGACAGCCATTATAGCAACGACTAGCAAAGGCGAGACAACATGCTAGCCGGCATCTTCGATGTAGCATCAACCCAGCAATAGTAGTAGAGCTGAAAGGCTCAAACCCCTAACCCAACCACCACAAATACATAGTAGGATTCCAGAGTTACTCTTAGCGAAGAGGCGTCTTTGGTGAACACAAGGTTTGCAAAGAGATAGGGTTACCCACATAACCTCGGTCAATTTAGTGACACATGGCCAAAAGGACTAGTCAAGTCAAACCACACTAAGCCATGGTTAGGGGTAGTTAATATGTCATGTCATCAATGACTCATCTTGCCATCTAAGCACAATGCCATACAAGCACACTTGTGTAAGCTGCATATGAACTCCTCTGCCACATCATCAAAGGCCTCTTCTTGATCAAAACTTTGACAAGCCATAACTTGCAATCCAGGAAGAATTTGCAAATGCTCCAAAAAGGAAAAGTGATCGGCCTTTTGAGCCCTATACGTTTGTCAAGTCAGAATCATTGTATGAAATTAGCCACTTCCATTGAAGCAAAGTGAAGATCATGATAAGACCTTTGCAACAAATGGAAAAGTAATGCATGAATGCAAAAAGCATGCCAAAAGCACAAGTGCATGAGATGACCATAGCACAAAGCAAGGTATCCACACAAAAAGCATTAAGGCACATGGAAGAACAACACATCATGCATCAAGCATTGAGAAGCAACAACCTTGCCACGTTTAGCCTAAATGTTTGTAAATCAAACTTGACCACCTGAGAGTAGCTATGAAAGCACCCAGGGGAGGTATTGACCATGTTGTAAAACCACACTTAAGTAGCAATGTATACACTAATGGGAGGTGATGGATTTGTAACTGACCACCTTGCGGTAGCCAATGGATCATGGCACCAAGGGGAGGTGTTGAGATATGGTGCCATGAGCACATATTAGATGCTAAGGTATGGTATAGGAATGTATTAAAGTAGCCAGCCTAGGATGTGGACTACATGATGTGAGGATGTGGATCAAGGACATCCACAAGGAGAGATGTGGATTAGAGGATTCCACAAGTGTTGACTATTCTAAAGGCTCTCTCTATATAAGAAGCCTATCATGTATTGTTGAATAGAGAAATACACATACACTCAAGATTCTGTTTATGAATCCAAGCTAATCTATCTTGGAACCTAATTGACTTGAGGTACATGACACAAGCACTCTCTTCATCATGTTTCCACATAGGTTCATCCACCTTAGAGTGCTCCATAGATCCTGAGGCATGCATGTTTTCTCATGGTATCCTAGCTTGCAACTCTCTAAGTCCACTGTGCTAATCACTCCCTGAGCGACTCACTAAGAGTCCCAGACTTCATTGTATGACATAGTGCTTGAACTCTTGGAGGTTTTTCTAACTCCCTAAGTTCACTATGCAATGTATTATGTGATGACTCCCTAATGCCAATAACTTTTATCCCAGATTAAGTTCTTTATTGCTTGAGCATGTGTAAATATTTGTGTAGATTTTGTATGTCTGGATTGTCAAAGTGTCCATATCCATATATTGAGCAAGCTTCCTTCCTTGCTAGAACCAATGCAATAGTTTTGTGAGTCCTTGACTAATGCCACAATTTCTTGTAGAAGTTAAGGTGATTCACCTACTTTCCTTTTGAAATGGATTTTAGGAATCCAATGAATTTTCTCAACCCCTGTTTGATGGAGGATTAATGGGTGCACCATTCATTCAAACCCCTTTCAATTAGCATGTGGAATCAATGGCATGGCACCTCTTATTTGATGAGATGTCAATAGTTGCTGATCGAATTCTATCCAATGACACTGTAATAGCTATTGGTCGAACCTTGCTTGATGACATGGCAACTACTCAACAATCATACAAAATTTGATGATGTGGTAGAGTTGAATAATCAAATGACTTGTCTTTCACCACTCAATAATCAAAACTCACAGGTGCGGTAGTGATCTCACCAAGCTAGCAAGTTACGATTGCAAGATCCACTAAGCATGTTGTAGGATTGGTAGCAAGCTAACAATAGGTAATAACACTCAAGTTGGGGTTCCATGAGGATTCTTGAGAACCATCCTTAGTCTATGGCACATTTTAAACTCTATGTAGATAGACCTCAAGATGGAAATGCCTTATTTCTATTTTAACCTTATACCATACCACCATGACCTTGATCAATATTGTTGCTTGCTAGAAATAAGATACCCTTAGAACAAACCACCATGACCTTGATTGATATTGTTGCTTGTTGCTAGAAAGAAGATACCCCTAATTCTAATGGAGTTCAAAAGAATGAGGCTTGTGGGAGTAGTCCTAAACAAAGGACCAAGGCTAAATGGGATATTCATAGATATATACAATCTATAGGACAACTGTCCATTGGAAATTCTAACTCTAACATTTAATTGGTAGGTCAAATGAGGGTAGCTACCCGTAGTCTCATCAAAGGCATGCTAGTGCAAAATAACAAGTATATCATTCTCTCAATGACCTTTATGTGCTCAATGCACCAACAACCTTTAAAAGCCATCCTTGGTACACCTACAACTCACTTGAATCAATTGAGTAGCAAACAAATTTCATCATCTCCAATAATGAATAAGCCATTAAAGTGGACCTAGATATTTGAGAGACCAAGAAACTAGGAAGAAGTGTAGTAAAACTAGGAAAAAGTATAGCTCGAGTGGGTAACTAGCATATATATGTGCCTTTTATATCAGTTCAATTTAATGACATTTTTAATTCAAAATTTTGAGAGATTTTTATTTCCTTTTTTCTATTCAACTATGTTATTATTTCTAAAAATAGTTTAGATGATACCCTTGTGTATTTAAGTCTCGCAAAATTCATAGATTTGGATTTTAGATACACTCCTTGACTTCACATGATATAATAGTAGGTTCTTATATAGTGAACCCCTTGAGAGAAGTATAGTAATACTATACGAACCAATGCTAGTGGAGCAACACTCAACATGCAAAATGATGTGATGAATTACTAAGTAGGATGCACATGATGGTAGCCGCAATTTATTCTATGAACTTCAAGATGATACAACACCTCTTCCCAACACCAAATAAGAGCAATCTTACTATAAGGATACCAACTTGTATGCAACCCTAGGCATGATACATCCAACAACCATCCAATGAGGAGTCACTCAGTTGTTTTGGGAGAGACTCGACAAATAGGAAATATTCATTAAGTCCATTCATTCATCATTCATGGTCCTTAAGAAGGAAAAGAAATGGGGGAAAACACTGATTACATACCCTCAACAACCATCTATGGAATGCTAAAAGCACCAATAAGGGCCTCTATATTCATCAAATCCATTCATTCATTGTTCACGGTCTTCAAAAAGGAAAAGAAATGACCCTGAGCACAAATTCATAAGAGCCCTAAATCCCATGCTTTGGATGTGCCAATCCTACCAATCTACACAAGGGAAAAGATCTCAAATCTAAGGGATTAAGGGAAAAGGATCTCAAATGTGTGCATGAATTCTTGTAATACTGTGATAGTGAATGGGGCTTATCTAATGGTGGCTATTATCTTGATGATGGAGGATATGCAACTTGCTTGACATGAAAATATCGGCAATCTTTTGAGACTTCACCCAAAAGGCAATAAATCATTTCACTACATAGGATTAGCAAAGGAGGAACGTTGTTAGAAGTTTAAGAAGTGTGTACAAGATGTTTGACTATGCTTGAATAGGTTGAGGCCAAGGCATAGAGAAAGAGTTCACAACTTTGTAGCATGAAAACAAGTTAGCCAGAGTAGACACCAAAATAAGTAGCTTTGAAAAATAGTAGTGGCCTAATAAAAATTAAGTTTGAATTATGGGCATGTTAAATCCTACCAAAACCTATCATAAGATATTCAAGGGTAAGTAGTGAGAGGAAAACTAGAGAGTGGGAAGATATTCCAATGTAAGTAGTGAGAGGAAAACTGGAGAATGGGAACATACTGAATGGTAGTAATGTGAATACAAGAAGTAAAGGAACTAAGAAACTGAAGAAAGCATCATTTAATGACCAAGATGAAAGTCAAAGATAGAATTGGAGAGAAAATTAGAATTAAATGTTACAAAATCCTTGAAAGAACAAGGAATAAGAGAAAACCATTGACTCGTTTGAGTATTTGCGTTCCTTAAAGATCCTTGAGCACCTTGAAGATCCTTTAGCCTTGGATTTTCTCACCTTTGATGAATCCAATGGTCCATTCCATCCTACGTCTAAGGTTACGGTTCTTTGGTCAAGAAATACAAGCATAAAGATGTGCCCCCTCACGCCATGCTTTCCTTCTCGTTTGTGTGATCTACTCCAAGCAAGAAACTCTAGCACACAATTAAGCTAGAGAAGTTTCTTAATCCTTGGTAGCTTGCTTCAATCTCACACCTTGATCAGCCCAGGTTCACATCCTAGATGAGCTACTCTAGGATGACAAGGTGTAGTAGGTAGTTGCAAAGACCTGGCAGTAATAACTAGAAGGAGGGTCTAGTGAGGGATGGGCCACCTCAGTGGCCAATGCAATTTAGAGGAGCAGCATAGAGCTATAGTCATTGGCACAGACATAGAAAAGCTCTGAAAGAGCTGGAGAGAGCCCTGTAAGTAGATCTTTCTTCCAACAAGAGACTCAAAGAGTAGGATGCAGGCTCTCAATTGCATAGCGATCGATACAAGAGTGCAAAGCTAGAGCTCTATGCCACAGAGGTCCAAGAAGAAGAGTTCTCACACCATTCCTCTTGTGCCAGGTCTAGAAGGGGGATATGATGACCAGGCAATTTTTTGAGATGACCATGGACTTCTACCGATAGGTATGTGACATTTGCAGTGTATCAGTGCCAATTTTTTCTTTTTATCCAATTGATGGAGTTAATTGTATGGCTCAATTATTGATGGGAAATTTTAATCTAAAGACACACTTTTGATTTCCCAACTATCTCATCAATTTGGCCACATGGCCGTGCGACTCGGCCCCCCGTAGGTCTGCGTCTGTCTATATTTGCCCATCAAACTGTCTATAGAAGTAGAAAAAGTTTTTTCTACTTGCATTTGTTAATTATTTCTAGCACTTTGTCCCCTTTGATTATATCCATTAGATTCATTTGTGAATTTCCAAACACTACCACCACTTTGTGCAGTCTACCACCATGTTTGAGCTCTGCCACTTCGTGCAGTGTGACATGTGGCAATCCTCGCAGATCAAACCCCTCGTCAATTTGGCCACGTGCATCAAACCTCTCGTCAATTTGGCCACGTGGCCGTGCGACTCGGCCCCCCGTAGGTCTGCATCTTTGTCTATATTTGCCTGTCAGACTATAGGTCTGCCGCAAGACTCGAGGCACGTGTTGTTATCACCACGTTCATTGTTGCTTGCATGACCTACTCACCTTCTCTTTCCAAGCCTCCCCCGAACCTCCCGCGAAGCACCCTTCTGTTGCTCTTTCCGAACCTCCAAAATCTCTCCAACTGGAACCTCCCCTTAAAGAATAGTAAGATAAAATAAGAAGACTAGCATGACCCGTCTACGATGGGTTAGAGACCCGCTCCATTGGGTCTCTAGGTGGGATCATAATTTTAAGAAAACAAAATTTCAAATTTCAAGATCCCGTTTTCAAGAAGAGATGTATGTCAATTCATGCAACCTCATGTGCGTACACACACACACACAATGTTATAAATATATTATAAAAATTATATAATTCAGTGTATATATGTAATAATAATATATTATATAACCTATAATTTATCTTTAAATATATATGATAATATGTTATATTCTACTATAATATAATAAACATATATTATACTGTATTACATATTTCTCTCTCTCTCTCTCTATGTATGTATGTATGTATGTATGTATGTATATATATAGAGAGAGAGAGAGAATAAATAATACATATAATGTTATTATAAGTATTTTTAGATATATATATATATATATATATATATATATATATATAATATTATATAAAAATATATAACATAGTGTATAGATATAATATGTAATATATATTATAATATAATATATTATATTATATTATATTGTGTTATCTTTCTCTCTCTCTCTCTCTTTCTCTTGTTGCTCTCGAGTCTCTACTCTCTTTGTTCTCTCTTTATATTATATATATAATATATATATTACTTACATGTATGTATTTATATATTCATATAATGTTATAACATATATTATATATTATGTACATAATATAATATAATTTATAATTCATATATATATATATACCTACCTCTCTCTCCCCTCCACACCTCTCTCTCTCTCCTCTACTCTCTTTATTTTGTCTCTCCTTTCTCTCCTCCCTCTCTCTCTTCTGTGCCACATTGACTCTCAGCAGGTCTCTCACAGTCTGCGTCATTGTGCCACAACACATGGCGGGTCTTGTAGCTCCTGCTATGTGACACGTGGCAGGTCTCGTAGTCGACTGGCACTGTGCACACGTGATGCCTTTGAAACGCATAGTGCATGCAGTCGAGGACTCCGGGACATGCATACGATGGTAGATTGGAGTTGGCGGCGGGCAGACACTACAATGTCACTCTCTATCAGAATGGCACTGCTACCAATATCCCACATCTGTTTCCTTGGACCCTAGGAGCCACCCTAGTCCATGAGAGTTTGTGGAGATTGGCACTGTTGCCATTCTCCACAATCTCAATTAGTTTGCCACTGTCATTCTATGTCTATGTTAGTGTCAACTAGATTGGCAGCACTGCCATGCTAATAGGGAAGATGGAAACAGATTTGGAAACATTTATGCATTAATTATTTAAGACATTGGCACTCCCTACCGGGATAGCACTCTCAATCATGATGGAACTCTCCATCATGATGGCACCCTAGAAGGATGGCACTCTACATCAGAATGACATTGAACTTTGGTAATGAGATGCATAGGAATTAATTTACCTTGGACCTTGGGAGCCATCCTAATCCATGAGAGTTTGTTGAGAATGGCAATTGTGCCTATTTCCACAATCTCATGGGTTAGAATGTCACCCTCTATCAGAATGGCACTAGTGCCAATCTCATTTGTGCCATTCACAAAGAGAATCATATCAGTGCCCACTAAAGTATGATTGTAGAGAATTCTCCAGGTGAATTTGTACAAAATGGCACTTGTGCCATTCTCATGCAATTCATGTGCTTCCTTCTTATTTTGTCACTAGTCCAATCATTCTGATGGCACTCTATCGGGATGGCACTTTCCACCAGAATGATCATGAGGTTTGGTAATGGGATGCATAGGAATCATTTTACCTTGGAGCTTGGGAGCCATCCTAATCCATGAGAGTTTGTGGAGAATAGCACCGGTGCCAATCTCCATAATCTCAATTAATTTGCCAATCTGATTCTATGTCTATGTCAGTGTCAAGTAGATTGGCACTCTCTATCAGAATGGCACTGGTGCCACTCTCATTATATGTCTATGTCAGTGTTAAGTAGATTGGCAGCAGTGCCATGTTGTGGGGAAACACATTGGCACTGTGTATAAAAATTAGCACTCTCTATCAAGATGGCACTTTATATCAGAATGGCACTGGTGCCACTCTTAGTATATGTCTATGTCAGTGTTGAGTAGATTGGCAGCAGTGCCCATGCTAGTGGGAAAGACATTGGCACAATGCTACTATCCACAAACTCTCATGGATTACAATGTCACTCTCTATCAGAATGGCATTGGTGCCAATCTCCCACATCTATTTCCTTGGATCCTAGGAGCCCCCATAGTCCGTGAGAGTTTGTGGAAATTGGCACTGGTGCCATTCTCCACAATCTCTATTAGTTTGCCACTCTCACTCTATGTCTATGTTAGTGTCAAAGATTGGCAGTAGTGCCATGCTAATAGGGAAGATGGAAACAGATGTGGAAACATTTATGCATTAACTGTTTCAGACATTGACACTCCCTACCAGGATAGCCATCTCCATCATGATGGCACTCTCCATCAAGATGTCACCCTATGAGGATGGTACGCTTCATCAGAATGACATTGAACTTTGGTAATAAGATACATAGAATTATTTTACCTTGGACCCTGGGAGCCACCCTAATCCATGAGAGTTTGTTGAGAATGGCACTTTTGCCAATCTCCACAATCTCATGGGTTAGAATGTCACTCTCTATCATAATGGTACTAGTGCCAATCTCATTTGTGCCATTCACAAAGAGAATCAGATCAGTGCCCACTGAAGTATGGTTGTAGAGAATTCTCCAGGTGAGTTTGTACAGAATGGCACTTGTGCCAATCTCATGCAATTCATGCCAATCTCTCCATCAAAATGGCAATGAGCTTTGGTAATGGGATGCATAGGAATCATTTTACCTTGGACCCTGGGAGCCATCTTAATTCATGAGAATTTGCCAACCCAAGAGATTGTGGAGATTGGCACTAGTGCCAATCTCCATAATCTCAATTAGTTTGCCAATCTTATTCTATGTCTATGTCAGTGTCAAGTAGATTGGCACTCTCTATCAAAGTTAGCACTCTCTATCAGAATGGCACTAGTGCCACTCTCATTATATGTCTCTGTCAGTGCTAAGTAGATTGGCAGTAGTGCCATGCTGTTGGGAAAGACATTGGCACAGTGCTACTATCCACAAACTCTCATGGATTACAATGTCACTCTCTATCAGAATGGCAGTGGTGCCAATCTCCCACATCTGTTTCCTTGGACCCTAGGAGTCACCCTAGTCCATGAGAGTTTGTTGATATTGGCACAGTGCTACTATCCACAAACTCTCATGGATTACAATGTCACTCTCTATCAGAATGGCAGTGGTGCCAATCTCCCACATCTATTTCCTTGGACCCTAGGAGTCACCCTAGTCCATGAGAGTTTGTTGATATTGGCACTGGTGCCATTCTCCACAATCTCAATTAGTTTGCCACTCTCACTCTATGTCTATGTTAGTGTCAAGTAGATTGGCAGCAGTGCTGGGCTAACAGGGACGATGGAAAGAGATGTGGAAACATTTATGCATTAATTGTTTGAAACATTGGCACTCCCTACCAGGATAGCACTCTCCATCAGGATGGCACCCTATAAGAATGGCACTAGTGCCAATCTCCACAATCTCAATTAGTTTGTCAATCTGATTCTATGTCTATGTCAATGTCAAGGAGATTGGCGGCAGTGCCATGCTAACAAGGAAGATGGAAATAGATGTGGGAACATTTATGCATTAATTGTATGAGACATTAGCACTCCAAGGATAGCAGTCTTTGTCAGGATGTCATTGTGCCATGCTCTATCAAAATGACCTTGAGCTTTGGTAATGGGATGCATAGGAATCATTTTACCCTGGACCCTGGGAGCCATCCTAATCAATGAGAGTTTGTGGAGAATGGCACTGGTGCCAATCTCCACAATCTCAATTAGTTTGTCAATTTGAATCTATGTCTATGTCAGTGTCAAGTAAATTGGGAGCCCTACCTCATCAAATAGTTTTCCAACTAGCTTGATGAGCCCCACACAAAGCTCCAATAGGCAGAAGACCGAGCTGCTGCGCAGAGGCCTCCTTGGCCAAGGCCACAACTTTCAACGACGCATAGGTCCGAGCCAACCAAGAACTACTCACACAAGAATGGGAGCTCACCATCTCCCTCCAGGCACAAATTGAATGCCTACGGCAACCCTCTGCTGCTCTAGCCTCCACTCTCGAAGACCTTGAGCAAGAAGAGTTCCGTCTTTACATGGAATCCTTGGTCCACCTCACCATTTTCACCCTCACCCCTCACTCAGTCCCGAAACTCTTCAGATGCACTTCGATGCCCTCTGCCTCCAAAACCTCAATTTTCACGACGATATCACCTCCCCCTTTCCCCCCAACTCCCTTAACACCTTCCTTTGCAGCAGTAATCTTGACAACTGTCGACCAATCCTCTCTATGGCCTATTTTTGCCTTGACCTCCCATTAGCCTTCTTTTTGAGCACCCTGCCGACATTCAATATCTCCTCTCCCACCCCATTTTGCTCAACTTCCAAGCTTGGTGTAGAGTTATCACCGAGTCCACAAATTTCTCGGAGGATGAGGACGTGATGCAACTTGCCAAGCCAGACGATCTCAACACCTGGGTCAACCATCCAAGTTGACATCGACTGGATGCAGACCCATGGTCGCTAATTCACTACTGCCACCACCCAGTACTATTTATAGACATTACATAATACTCTGTACCATCCCGCTGACATCATCATTCTCTTCAATAGGGTTCTCTATGCACCCCAAGACATGTTGGAGTCACATCTCAGCAATTTTGAAACCCTTCACGTTGCATACCCTGAAGATGTTACTGACGTCGATAGCCTCCACTCTTCCACCCATCAATTCCAATCTTCCTCCCAACCCCCCACATCCCCAACCCCCTGACCCTAATAACCCACCTCCACCTCCACCTCACCCTAACCCCGACGTCTCCTCTCATGCCTCCAATGCCTCGACCTTCGACAACCAAAAAGAAGCCTCCCACACCATCTCCTCTTTCGCTCCACTCGAACTTCTTGATGATGCCGTCAACATGCTCCTCCAACTAGCCATCATCACCCCCACCTCCATAAACCTCAAAGATTATGGACCACAAGACCAAGACGAGGTCCTACCTGCTGAAGACGACACAGCTGTAGTGTCAGGGTCTCCACCAACCAACCAAGAACCTGAATGGTGAACCCAATCTTGCCACCTTCCAAGAACTTCCGAGCCAAGCCCTCATGCTCCACTGGAAATCCTAATTAGCAAGCTTGCAACTCCATCTATATGAGATCATGGAGGTGTGCACACTCACCAAGTTTATTGATTCCACATTTCGGACATGGTAAGAAGAAGACCCACCCACCACCTGCCGCGAAGGCTATATCCTCGCCTACGACAACCCCTCCCATCCTCACCCACCAACACCAAATTGCAGCCTCCTTAGCGAATCTCATTCTTGCTAAAGGACAAATTTTGGAATATATACCATAATGCACCCCTCACCTGATGAATCCACCCTCTCTACATGCCCATGGAGTGCCGGTGGTGGATGTGGGTGGAATTCTGCAAACTTCAAGCTAAAGACCCCAATATCATCTATAATTTCCCCAAGTACAATTTTCCAAAGGAGATGGGTGGGGCAAGTTTTTGCACCTGGCTGTAGGCGTTCAACAAGACCTACGCGATGGTCCCCAACCCAACCATGGTCATCATCATCCATTTTAACCGGCTCATTTTGCTCCTCCTCTGCGACATCCCATAGCACAGTCGTCCATACGAGGATAAATTCCACATTCTATGGAATGAGATAGTTTTTGACCCCGACGTCGGCCCACCATCTCAGTATCAAGTAGTTATATGCCTCTACCTCCGCGTCTGCAACCTCCATGGACATCATATCCGCACCTTTGAGGATATGCATGCCAACCATTTCTTGTGGTTCCGCCCCCAATTTACATTGATCACAACTCGCTAACTGGACTGATACGCCTTAATCCAGGCTATCCTCCAAACAAATCTTCTTCAATGCGGCTGATCTAGGGGCGGATCAGCAACAAGAAGGGGGTCATGTTAACCCCAAGGGCCAACAATAACAGTGAATCGACTCTAGAGTAATTTAGATATATGCCTTGGTGTTGTATGGGCCCAATAGCTGGTAAAAGGAGAGAATGTGAGAGAGTTCTTAAAAGAAAGGGTTATCCCTCCCTTCAAAAGGTGGAGATATATATAAGGCCAAAGTTTGACTTTTGGTCTTCATTGTTGTATGCTCACTTTGAGAAATACAAGCTCTCTTCCTTGCTCATGTGCTGAGATTGGTGATTTCTTAAATACCAATTGAGTTATCCCTCCCTTCAAAAGGTGGAGATGTATATAAGGCCAAAGTTTGACTTTTGGTCTTCATTGTTGTATGCTCACTTTGAGAAATACAAGCTCTCTTCCTTGCTTATGTGTTGAGATTGATGATTGCTCATGTGTTGAGATTGGTGATTCCCTTTATTTTTTCCATGTCATTAAAAAAAAAATCATTTAACTACACTACACTATACCACTACTACACTACATTTTTTAAAAAAAATCATTTTCCCGTATCGCTTAATTATGCTACACTGCACTACACTACATTGCATCCTACACTGCATCCCACATTGTGTCCTACACCCTATACTACATTAGAACCTACATCCTACATCGTACGACTACATTACATCCTAGGAACATTGCATCCTACACCCTACACTACATTGCATCCTACATCCTACGACTACAGTACATTCTACACTACATTACATTCCATTTTACACTATATTACATCCTACACTACATGCTTGCTATGCAATGCATTCCATTGCAATCATAAACAAATTAAAACAAAGTATTGATAAATTTATGAAAAAAAATTGCATTAAAAAACCAACAATTTCTGCCAACACATCTTTGAACAAAACACCAAAATTTTGGTAACATCAGTAATAATACAACTTAAGATTTTTTCAATGATGGATCACTTTTGATTCGAATAGCAAGAGCGATATCTTTGTCCATAATCGTAATTCTCTTTGCATGTATGCAACACAAGTTAGCATCTTCCATAAAAGTGATTACATGTACTTGTGTGGCCTCTTGTAATGTTGCCAATGCAACACTTTGGATTCGTGCATCATCCATGTATTCTTGTAAAATCTCCTTCACCAAACGTGCAAAAGGAGCTCTATGCATAATAAAATTTACACTCTTCTTATATTTCTTTATTTCCAAGAGTTCCCTTCTCCCTAGTTTCATTTGATAGTGTCTTCTGCCACCTCCACCTCCACCACTGCCACTGCCAGCTCCACCACCGCCATCGCCACCACCACCACCTGCATGGCGACCACCTCTTGGTCATTTTCTCTTGTGTATTCTTTGGCTTGGAGCTGCTCTTGTGGGCTAGTTGCTTGTGGGTCTTGTGGGCTGTTGAGTTAGACCTACTTGTGGGGGTCTCCTTGGAAGTGTCTTTGTCCCCACCACAGGCCTTCCTTGCAGAATATCATTGACAACTCCGGGCCATGGTCGTTGTGGTTTGAGTTTCCTCATCTCCTCCACTCTTTGCAATCGTGTCAATTCTTGTTCCTATCTCCAATGCTACATTTGCTCTTTGTTGGAAAACCTCCCTATTGCTTCAGCCAAAGGAGCATCCAATTCGGTCTTTGAATCCTCTATTGTATTGTTGGATTCATCCCTTTCATCCTCTTGTGATTCAACCTCTATGTCCTCATGCTATTCCGTCTGTCGTTGTAGGTTTTGCCTTCTCTTGTGAATCTCTCTTGCTACTTGCTCCCGTGATGGCCCACTCTCCTTGATAATCTACTTAGTCCTTGCCGTAGAAGTCTGTAGGAAGGAAAAGAGGAGAGATGATTATGACATTAATAGTGTGATTAGCTAGCCTCTTGTTTTATATAGTTGTTTAAGTGTAATTTTAAGTAACCCTTAATGAAGGCTTAACTAAGATTTAAGGCCTAAGCTTAAGTTTTAATAAAGGCCTAGCTTTTATGGCTTAGGTTTAGGACCTTAATTAAGGCCTAGGGTTAGGAACTTAACAAAGGCCTTATCAAAGTTAATGAAATAAATCTTCACAAAACATTGTGGACATAGTTAGCATACAATTGGGAGACCAACTTTAGGTTAACATCGTAAGAAAGATGATTAGATCCATTGTTCTATGGCCTTTGTTCAAGAGAAAGACACATTGAGACTTCAAAGACGTTGCCCCTTGCTTTCCTCTTTTTCATACTATTTAAATCTATGTAAGATTTAATGCTTTCTTAGATGCAAAATAAACATATTCATCGACACTTAAAAGTTCAAAATAAAAAAACTTTGAGAGATGTATGATTGAAGGGCTTCTCTTTAAAAAAGTATTTATATTTTTGAACTTAATTTGCAAATGGACAAATGGCCTACAATTGAAAGTCTTAAGAGCTACGTGGTTCAATCCACCGCCTTCCAAAACAAACGCTTTTGGTGAACCATTGTTTAACTCCTTGTGTGGCACGTGACTTGTTCCAAGACTCGCGCCTCTTAATTTTGTTTGCTTCATGGATGGCTTGTCCTAATTGTATTTGTAAAGCTTTCTCCCTTTTACAAGAAGAACCAATAATTCCAAGATAAAATCACTTGGACATTGCATGGAGAGCATTGCTTCGAACAATCCCACCACCATGATGCGTGTTTTGAAAATATGCACCTCGTGCTCTATAATGTGACTTTTCCATTCCTTGCACGCTCCAAACATTCAAAGAACCATACTTTTTAATAAAACATGGAACGTGAGCATAAAGAATGTGCTACATCCAACATAAAAGCACTTGAGTTTAAAAGAAAACAAGAAAAATGTGCTACATCCAACATAGACATCTCTGAAAGGATACTTGTTGAAATGATCTAGAGATATTAAGCCCATCCTTCCATACAGAGTCATGAAAATGTTTAGGAGATGTCCCACTATTTGATGATTTTGAGGACCTATGTAATCATTGCATTGAAGGCAAGTGCCTTTATATACAAGGTTATGGGTAGAATAGGTCATATACCTTGGATTCCTTTGGATCCATACTTGTATAGATATATATGCGGGCAACAATTTATTGAGAGCCCCGAATTAATAATTGATTATAAATTTTGGATTTCTATTATAAATTTTTCTTGGACTAGACCCACTAGATCCACCTTTGGGCATAACGAGAGACAAGGTGGAGTAAGGATTATACTTGGCCAACACTTTACTACCACTATAAGTGGGTGAATTGGATATATAGGGGGGTGGAGATGAGTGCCTTATTGAATTAGAACACCTAAGCAAACCAAGAGAGTAACACATGCCAAATGCTTTAGGCCCCAACGGAAACTTGATGTACATGCATCCTACATCTCCCCATCTTTCCCTCCCACTCTTTTGGGATGCTTTTCCTTTCTTGCACTTGTTTTTTAAATATTCACCTAGCTCAACATTCTTGAGATGTCCGACCAACATTTCGGCCTTGGCGGGGTCACTGATAAATATGTAACTGTAGCATGTGGATTCAACATAAGGAGTTTTTTAAATCTAATTTTTACTCATTTTTCACATACACAAGGGTATCATATAAATGGGGTATTCACAGATTGAATAGAAAAAGGGTGTATTCTATTCATGATAAATTTACATATAAGGGGTTTTACAAATAAACCTTGAAAGCAAATGCATAAGGTTTATACATAGTGACCCTCGAGATTTTGGCTCTTTCCAAAACCTGAAGGGATGGGTATGGAACTATGCTAATGTGCTCTCTAGGCATGAGGAACACTTCCAGGACAAGATCGAGGCATGAGTTTCTGCAGTGCTATGCACACTCACACATTATACCCTCTTGGATGCAATGATATTTTCCCACAGTAAATACTTTTCACAATAAATATTCCCACAGTAAATACTTTTCACAATAAATATCAACACTACACAACATTATTAGCTGCTCTGTGTGCTCAAATATGTACAATAATTTTTTGAAACAACTATTGGCATTCTAGTTATGCAATCATTATGGCATAATCACTACTTTTAGGAGCTTCAAGTATCCAATTCAAATTCCACCTACAAACCATCATACAGACACCTGCATAGCACACACTTTTCCTTTTTCAGGCATGACCTTTCATCAAGCTTCATGAAGTAAATTGATTATGCAAACCCAATACACGCGACAAGAGAGAAACTATAGTTTTGAACAACTGCATATAAACACCAACTTCTGCGAGCTACATCCACAAAACAAGTGTCTTTATGTGCATATCTTATATGTTGCAATTTCATATCACACTGGTAGCATTTAAAAAAATGGCCTGCTTGCAATCCAAGAACTTGTGCAGACACTCACGTTCACGCATGACAAATGGGATCAAAATTCTTTGGATTATGTCTTTTCAATTAGCTTTATCCACAACTCACCAGTATTGAATTCTATTTTGAAGCACTGTTACATAGTGATTTCCACTATTGTGTAGAAAACATGTTCTTACAACACATTCTCTTCGATATTTTTGGCTTTGAATTGAAAACATATCTTTACATAATGGAATTGCCCATGGTATTTCAATGCCTACACTATTTTTGCAACAACCCAAACAAATATGTCTCTCCATAAAATACCCCAAAATGTTCACCTTTCCATGTGAAATTGAATCGATCGAAACAAAGAGCACTCATTAGACAAAAGACATGGTCATTACATTAGAAGGGATTGTTACAAACAATGCCTACATCTCAACAAACAATGCAGTGCATAGATTACGTGAAAATTTTCCATAAACATTAATCCGTGATGACACTACCAAGATGTAAAATCTTGAACATTAAAAAAAGGCTTGACAATACAACAACATCTGCATATGAGCCTAATAGTCAAGGTAATAGCAACTGTGAGCAGATTGAACAACACCACGACATGGCAATAACAACCATAGTAGAAGAGAACCTGACTTTAGAAACAATAACAACAACAACAAAAAGAAGATGAGCACACATAATAGATGAGTGTATAACATTAGCAAAATATTTAAAAACATTTAAAACTCCTACAAAGTTTATATGTACATATATCAACACAATTGAAGACACTCCTATACACAAATGCTTGTCCTGTGAATGTTTACTATTTAAAAAACTCCTACAAAGTTTATATGCACATATATCAACACAATTGAAGACACTCCTATACACGAATGCTTGTCTTGTGAATGTTTACTATTTAAAAAACAAACATTATAAGTAAAAAAAGACACACATGCTTGGATAATGACCAAAAGACAGTGCAAAACAACTTTTGGGGGAGAAAACCGCATTTGCATAGAATGTAAAAAAGCCATACATATAAACACATTGCCGAAATACTTCATACCTTTACCAAATCATCAAAACATTGAAATGTTCTATGTAACAATCCTGAATGACATCGAGGAATGATTAGTTACTCCCAGAATAGCATTTATTCAAATTAGAGAATTGACACACGGTGGGCAATATGTAATATAGGGTAGCATTGTCAATGTTGTATCTGGTACCAGCAAAGTTCAACATATCTTGCCACGCTTTGTTAATGATGAGTCATGCATAACACTCAAAATTAAGAAGAAGTTACAATATAAGAGCACGTACTTGCTTGGAAAACTTTGTCTAAATATTTTGATGCAAGCGCTACACATGCTCATTCAAATGCCACTTTACAAAGGAAACAATGTTGAAATTCAAAGAATAGAGGAAGAGAACAACAAATAAGTACCTAATATAGAACATAATGAGGAGAATTACATAGACACCCTCATTCATAATCTCATTACAGCTAAACAAGTTATAGATTATGAAACAAAGATTCGGTATATGGTTCCTTATTTATGAAAATAACAAACCATTGGGATTGTTTCAAGACAAGCATAGTGAGGAGTTGAATTTCCTAACACTCTTCTTTGGCTTCGAAAGGCAAAATGGAAATGCTAAGTTGACATACCACGACATCAGAAAGTGGGAACTAACACATACATCCCTCAATTTCTCCCAAAATATACCAAATCTATTCTTCAAATCAATCAAAATTCTAATTAATGAATAATTAGTCAAGTAATGCAATCCATTTGGGTACTTTTATGTAAAGGAGCACTATAAAATAAGATAATATATGCAAAGGATGTTATGAATGACACCAACATTGAAGCCATTTTGAAGTCAAGAATTGGATACAGAGACTTTGAGAACCTGCATACTTCCTCGAACCACAAAGAGAAACTCAAGAAAGATGCATTTGTGATGATGAGGCAATTAGGGTGTCTGACCTTTTTAATAACACTATCATGTGCAAAGAGACTATGAGAACCTTTGGCGAAATCTATGCAATGTAAATATTCGAATAGTAAAAAAAGCACATGCAGGACCAAAAAACCCAAGCATAGAAGTAAGAGAATTAATAAGAGACAATCCAAGAATATGTGTAAGGTATTATACACACAAACTCCAACAATTCCTAACTTTAATAAGGAAGGAAAAAGAATTACATGGAAATGTACTGGACCACTTTTGTCACAGAATTTCAAAATAGAGGAAGCCGACATGAACATGAACATGGCATTTTGTGGATACAAGATGCGTCCATGTATGGTGTCTATGAAACTAACAAAGTTACCTCCTTCTTTGAAAAATACATAACATGCCATAGGAACCTACCCTCAACAAATATTAAGGACATACAAACACACAAGCACACATCCACTTTCAATAAGAAAAAGAACAACGCCTATAGATTCCACTACCCAAAACCTCCATTACATGAAACCATGATACTAGCACCTTTGCAATGATATTCATTCTTACAAACAAATATAAAAGTAGAATAACACTTAACATTTGCTGAATGGATTGACAATATCTTGGAATAGATATACCGAAATACATACTAGCATTATGATGACAAATATCAAAACCAACCCTATTTTTTAGAAGAGAACCAAAAGACATTTTCACAAATGCTCTAAATTGCAAAAATGAGTTTCTTGTGGCAATCAAATATGGATATATAGTATATTATGGACCCATAGTCACCCACAACATATTGCACCTCATACATCACAAAAATGGACAACACGACCTCCAACAAATAATCAAGAAATGTATACAAGATAACAGCAGCACGCATGATAGATTACGAGCAATGGGCGATACATTCTTACATGCACAGCATCTTTCATTACTTTATCCTTACCATTACATAGAACGACAAGAGACTTCTAGTAAGAGGCCTGGACTCTACACCTAGCCAGGGCTATTTTGACCAAAATAGCTACTGCCATCTGAAGGCACAGCCACCACGGCTCTCCATCATCTGTGCTTCCTCGTTGCAGCTGCTACCTAGCAAGCTTCTCTGTTGTTCATTTTCTGTTGTTCATTTTATGGGATTTGCCACCAAACGAGTAGCGCAAACATGCGCCAAGCTCGCGATGTGCTCTTTCTGCATATTGTACATGCTCATCGGAGAGCCAGTACACTGTCTCGGTGTCAACTGGGGAACAGAGGCCTCGACTCCTAAGCGCCTGTGTAGCTAACAGCAGATCTTGTGCCCAACACAAGACCACATGCAAGGGTGCTCCAACGCCTTCGATGGCACTTACGGCTCACGGGCCTCTACAGTAGCTTCAAGCATTAGCGCTTTGGCGCCCTCAGCCAACGAGCTGAGATCTCAGCATGTCTTTCGTTTCCAACAACAAGCAATGACTGGATCCAGTCCACTATCTCTCCTGCTACGCGGCATCAAAGGCTCCATCAACGGCCGCTTTACTTGGCCATCCTCCTCAAGTGCAACGGCCAACAGCTGCCTCAACGAACTCTGACCTCGTGAGCGAATCAAGGCATATGGCACCTCGAATGCCCGCATGCATCAACCTCCTTCATCAACGGCTTCAAGCCTCGACACATAGCCAAAAAGATGACTTCATAGCTACTCACAAAGCTCGACGACCCTTCCAAAATGAAGACAGATAACAAAGGAGCGCCTATGCTCCATCCAACCACAACTCCTACGTGATGCCTCTAAGCCATAGCGCTGATCGCTCCCAACGGCTACCCGATTAGATGGCAACTCCAACTCTGGCAACCCTCACTCCCACTAAACCGCTCCGCCTCCACGGCTCCAACACCAATCTAAACAGCCTCCTACAGCACGTCCCTCCTTGAATGACTCAATGCTCCCTCCACACAAGCCGCCTCCAACAAAGCGACTGGGTTCCACCACCTGCTGGCAAAAGGACCTCCAACACTCCTCCACGACAAGCTATGGGCACAACGAGGTCCACAGGCCTCCAGCGACCCAACAACCTTCACGGCGCCACAGCTACCTCCATCTCCGTTTCCCTCTTCCAAGGATCTCTCTTCATTGACATGTGGCATCCGGGTTTGCTAACCATCGTTAGGAATATTTAACCTTCAGTCAAATAAGGATAAGGTTGGTTACATTAAGCTACCTTGGTCAGGATTAACCATGGTAAAGTTTTGTCAACCATGACTTAGGGTAGTTGGTTAAGATTGAGCCAGATGGCAGCCTTATCCACATGTGCCATGTCATCAATATTCTGCCCAGTCAGCGCAGCCTGCCAAGTTAGCATCCATGTCAGCAAAGTGCCTTCTAGTCACAGTTCTGCACACAGGAACACTTTTGCATTTCTGCATGTGACACATTGCCACATCACCACTATGACACCTCATCCATTTGGGCCCCCTCCTTGGACAAAGTTTGGCCTATCCTTCCAGGAGCCATATCTTTTGATCCATAAGCAATTTGGAAGTGATCCAAAAACCAAAAATCCTCACCAAATCATGCTCTATGCGTTGAGCACCTCAGATGTGCCATCTGATATTTCCATAGGTCAACATCATTGAATCCTCATCATTGGAACCACCTCCTGATCCATTGTAGCACGCCCGGCACTTAAAATGAATCAAGATAAAATTCATTTGCTACATTTTGCGATTCGACATGTAGTCTAGCTGTAGACTAGCACTGCCATAGAGGAGATCCTACTCCACCAAGCGAAGTAATCCATTGCAACATTACTCGATTAGTTTCCACCGACGTCACTCCATGTGGTTTTATCATTAGTATTCACTTTCACACATCTGACACCAGTTCAGTACACCTGGCATTTGGCAGTTCACCACACCAGCGTGACACTTGGCAAAGTTCTCCTCCTTGGATTCAGGATTGTTGCATGCACACATGCCACCCATGTACAGTCACATTTGTTGACTATTTTTGGCATTGGTTTTCACACACATACATCAGCCTTGTACAAACTCTTGGCTACTCCTAACACACAGTTGTCATCATTCAATTACAGGCTTGATCCTTGGCAGACAGACGTTCTCGCATGACTTGGTTTTGATCGTTTAGCATAAGCCCCCCACACTCTCATCGGTACATGGGTAAGCCTCTTGCACAGAGCACCAGACCGCCTCTAGCATGGAGTTATTTACATCACATTGTTGATGATACACCAGTCGTGACTCTGGATGAGATTTGTGAGTGGAAAGAGAACCTTCTTTGACCATTTATTGCCACAGGGTATGTACGAGAGTATGATGCCGACTTAAGCCTCATTGTCCTTGAGAGATCAGATGCATATTCTTCACATGTTAGCATGGATCAACCTGCACTTTTTGATCATGCACATTCCTCGGTAAGCCCTTAGCATGAGGCACACTTCTCGATAAGCCCTCAGCATGACGCACATTCGACAGTAAGCCTTCAGCATGAGGCACACTTCTTGGTAAGCCCTCAGCACGAGGCACATTTGGCAGTAAGCCCTCAGTACGAGGCATATTTGATAGTAAGCCCTCAGTACAAGGCATATTTGACAGTAAGTCCTTAATACGAGGCAGAGTCCCATCAACATCAGCGCAAACTAATTTATAGTCAATGTGCTCACATACGCACATACTACTCTGATTTCTTTTCAGTTTTGGATGCTATCATATGCACCAAACTAAATCCACAAACAGGTCTTGTACATGCACCCTCTACTTACCCAGTGCAAATTAAGAGGAGGTGTTAAAGATAGTGTAAATTGCACTATCCACATAGGGCATAGGGGCCAAACCCTAACCCTAACTCTAGGGGGTTCACATGTATATCTTCATGTTCATTTTCAATACACTTAGTGTATAGGTAGCTATATCATGTGCACTCCTCTCTCCCTCTCGAATCTCCCTCCCTCACTTCTACCATCAATAGCCAACCCACATCAAAGCAATGTGACTCTGGTGTCCATGTGCCCTTGGGATTTGGGCGTGCATTCAGGTTGTCATATAACTCTGGTGCAAACCATGGAAATAGGCTTTGAAGGTGCATGGGACAAGCCCTACTGATACTTGTTTTCAATCCATTGTAGGCTTCTTCCCCAATCAATGATTCTTAATCACACCGACTCATCATCCTTGGTGAAATCCAACATGTAGTTGGTTGCATGCAGATTTGGGTGAGCATATCTTTGTTTCTGGACTACTCTCAAAAAACTTGCAATAGCAGCAGCAATAGACAAATCACTCTAATAGAACAACCTTGCTTGCAACTTGGTGAGTGGGGCATTCCAATCAAAGTGAGGCCCTTGAATCTTCTCTCAGATGTATAGCTTTAACCCATCTCACATATTTCCATAAAGCTGTGGGAGACACATCAGCATTTCGTGCACACTACCTCCATTGAAAATGGAGTGACAACTCAAAGCCCTTGGGTGTGTGAGTATCCTAGTACCTCATAGATAGCTGTTTAGACCACTGTCATCACTAGATCATTCTTGTGTGATGCATGAGCTTGGGCATCATCTCTATTACTCCTCTTACTAGTGTACTATGATGTTGGTCTAAGACCTGGGACACCACAACTTGTACCCGATAAACCTTCACTTTCCCTCCTTTTCCCACTCATCCGCCATGCATTTTTAGTGCTTCCAATGAAAAGTGCACTGTGTGAAATTACATGTTGGCATATGCGATACATAGTTATATATGTTGCCTCCCTTCAACTTGGGCTAGATTAGTGTTTGCATCTAACCCACTAGCCATCTTGGTGAAATGGACCAAGGCACTAGCTATTGCTTTTCCTACAACCCCTTTCTCCTTTATATTTTTTCTTTGATACATAGTGCAAGCTTCTCCTCCCCATTGACAGGAAAGGTGACAGTTCTCACCTTAGCGAATAGGTCCCATCGACCTATCAGATCTCCCATATTATACTCGACAAAAAAATCGCTCCACTATCAATTTCACATCAGACCTTAACGTTTGGCCATGTCCTTGGTTGCTAATTCATCTAAAGATTTTCAATTACTCGGGCTTGCATTTGATCTCGCAAATATTTTGGTTGCAATGGCCCAAACATCTTCATCACCCAATCCTACCGTATGTTCAATTGTTAACTGACTGACAAGCATTTATAATCTCGGCCTTCAGCTTGGCTATCTCGATCTCTTGTGTTGTCATGATGGATGTATGTAAAGTGATCTAAAGCATGCAAGAGTCATTACATTAGCAGTAAAACTACTTTAAAATCAAGAAACACAAGAATTACACATGCAATGCTAATGTCAATTAAGCCACTCACAACGATATGCAACACAATTGATTGTCATGATGCAAAAAATTTCATAGAATTTTTGCACCATAGAATAACACAATACTAAATATGTTTTGGTTTCTAGAAAAATGGAGCATTAATGTCAATCAAGCCACAACCCACGCCCAAAAATATGCAACACAATTGACTTTCATAATGCAAAGTATTTTTAACATATTGAAAACTTCATAAAGTCACTATCTAATTTCAACCCATTATGGTGGTAGAGGGTAGAATAGGAAACAAGTAATAGCATCACATAACCAAGATGATCTAGATCATCTTTGCCAATCACACATCTGGTTGGGGAAGGTTATTATCGGGATGAACCGACTGGAAAAAGAAGGCCACCATCTAGATAAGATGTTAGATATGCTCAATGCCCCACTCTCCTGGTAACGACCAGCGGTCCAAGGTGCTCAAATTGTAAGGCCCCCATATGAGGAGAACCCATGTGTGAGCTCGGGACATTGGATGGATCCTAACTTGCGTGTCAGATGAGGTCTATCAACAATGAGACCGTTGATGGTAAAAGGTGATTGTGTGGGAGCCCCTTATTCTTACTGGGGCTTGGGGGCCAGCAGCCCCCTTGGTGGGGGTTCGGGGGCGAGAGTCCCTGAGGCAATGGTATGGGGAATATTCCCTAAATATTCCATGGACGACTAGTCGGTTCCACCGACTAGGTTGATTAGTCGGCTCCACCAACTAGGTTGAATGGTCAATTCCACCGACTATGTTGATTCGACTACTGCCCTCATAGCTATAAAGAGGCAACCTCCCCAATCCATTTTATCAGATCAAATCTTCCAGCTAGTAGCTCTTTACCTAGTATCTGTCTAGATCGCCATCTAAGCTCCACTGTGGGAGCGCACGGGTGGACGGGGCCATCATCTGTACTACATCAGTATTGAAGGAAAATTTTATTCATCTCCAGTCTGCTGTGTACTCTCTATTCTTTGTTCAATTTCTATTCCGTTGCACCGTGTAATTTAACATGGTATCAGAGCTCAGGTGGCTCTAAGGATCGAAGTTGTAAGGCCCCCATATGAGAAGAAGCCATGTGTGAGCCTAGGACACTGGATGGATCCTGACTTGCATGTAAGATGAGGTCTATCAATGAGACTGTTGATGGTAGAAAGGTGATTGTGTGGGAGCCCCTTATTCTTCTTGGGGCCTGGGGGCTAGCTGGCCCCCAGCTGGGGGGTCCCAAGGGGGCCAGTGGCCCCCGTGGTGGGGGTTCAAGGGCGAGAGTCCCCGAGGCAACAGTATAGGGAATATTCCCTAAATATTCCATGGACGACTAGTCGGTTCCACCGACTAGGTTGAGGCTCTAATGTTGTACATGTATATGCCATATACTATGCAATGAGTCCATGATCCAAGATTCACTAACCACTGCCATGATTTACAATCCCCATGCAAAAGTTCAACATGGGGGACTAGCAAGGGACAAGGCCAAAATAAAATAAACTAGAACATGGGGAAGAACCTAAATGTACAAAGTTCCTAAAGTATATGCTTGGGTATCCTCACGCTTCCTATTGTCTAATCAGAAGTTCCATTCTTTAGAGATCAGATAGCATAGAGTCAAGAAGGCCATCAAGATGTTCTATGGGCCATTAAAGTAAGGAAAAAGGGGGCTCGCAGGCCATCCTCGTGTCCATACAAGACACTCATCTACGAGCACAAAAGCCCATTGCAAGCCTTGCTCAATTGGCTAGCCGAGAGGCAGTGGGGACAAAAGTAGTGCCTAAAGCAATCAAAAGAAAAGTGGCCTTCTATCTACAAAATGGGCACCATATATAGCCAGTCGATCGAGTCCTTGTGGCCTTACTTGCAAAGTGTCCATTCATTTAGAGTAGCATAGTAATTTTCTTACCTCAAGCTTTGTCACCGTTGAATGGCTTGTGGAGTTATGTTCTTTGCCAGTAGGGCTCAGAGGATGCATCAAGACATTACACAGCTGTTGTAGATGAAGTGATTATGGATTATGCCAAAATGATCCAAACTTAGTGTTGTCGGACAAGCTCGTCACAAATACCACACCTCCCTTTTCTTAGTGGGGGTCAGTGCACTCACTCCCTTTCACCCCTTGGTTATCCAAGCACAAGAAAAGGTCCTTGAACAAGGTCCTCCCTTTGGACCTTTGGGTTATCTTAAGCTGTTCCTAAACCAAACTTGGGGTTTTGTGTACACCCAAGTACTACCCTTGTTAAGATAAAATCTCTAACTATCTCCACCATATTACCATATAAAAGCAATACCATATGCATCAATATATTTTCTATTTCCAATTATATATGTATGAAGGCTACCCCAAGGGATAAATAAAGCCATACCATGTCATATTATCAAAAATAATGATTAAATGGAAAATTTATCACATAGTGTGATTAATATAAAGGGGGGTGCATAGCAAGGATGGCCTACAACTTATGATGGTCATCACCTTATCAAGGTTACCTATGACCCATTACCTTAATGCCCCAAAGTTCAAGGCAAGAGTTCCCTTTTAAGGTGGGTGGGTGTGTGTGTGTAAGTGTGTGCGTGCATGCATGTGTGCGTGCATGCGTGTGGGCGTGCGTGTGTGTCTGTGTGTGTGGGCGTGTGTGTGCTCCCTCCAACCACAATCCCGCAGCTCCAAAATACACTCCTAGTGAGGGGAGTAATTTCCCCTCACACAGGAGTGGGTCAAACTACTGCCCTAGAGTAAGTACAAATCAAAATAATGCAAGAGCTTTACCAATAAAAATGTGTTGTAGGAAGGCTTATCCATCTATTATTTGATCTTTTTCGTGCCAAGGTTATAGTCAGTAGGGAAGTGCTCCCCCAAGGATTCCCTCACCAACTGTTGGCTTCTCCTCTTACTAAACCCATTGTGCCCAAAAATTTCAATTAGATTCTTAATATGTGGGAAGGCATTGAACTCCTCCTTTTTTGTATAGAATATAGGCATTACTTGTGACAATATCACCTTCTCAAAAAAAGATCTTGGTATATTTCTAAAGGCTCAACTATATGTGCAAACTGAATATGTAAGGGAGTCTTCCAAGTTATCATATATCTTGATCACAGCAACCCCATTCTCCTTATGTGTAATATTAATTGACATGTTAAGGAAGTGTGTTTTGTGTTGACAACGTGCATACCATCCGTATCCAATGTATTTAATACTATAGTGTCCTTGATCTCCAAAAACTGTAAGGGGTAGGTCCACCATGGATCCTTCTCACCACTATGCTCAGGCTAGAAAAACATTAAGGGTGAATCCACATTCACCATAAGAATGTCATCCATGTAACCTAAATACACTCTTAAAGTTTTGTAATAAGTCCCAAATCCTTGGCACCACTTTGAATTCAAACCAAAAGAGGTATAGATTACACCATAGGGGGGAGCAAGAGAAACCCATTGGGATTTCAGACAATTGCTTAACGACTTCCCAGTCCAAGAAAATATGAATATTCTCCAAGAGCTAATTATTAATGTCAATGCACTTATGCTTTGTGAGGGGGATCCCAAGGTTCCTCCTCTTAATACTCCATGTGGACAATTTCTTGTTTAGGTTGATGATTAAGTAGTCACAGTCCTATTTCTGAGAGGCCCAGGCAATTATCTCAAACATCATTCTTTTTAGACCAAATTCACCATCAAAGGGGATGTTCTCATAGCACTTCCAAATATCCATTGTAAATACTGAATATATCCTTTTGGGAAGGCTTAATTTCATTTTTAATGTGTGGCTTTTGACCATCTTTGAGATTTGTAGGGAATTAGAGATCACCATATATTGTTAGAATCTTCATATGAGAAAAATAATTGCCTTCAAATGAGGGTCTTTTTTGGAGGCTTCTCATGAAAAATTTTAAAAATTTAACAATCTTAAAGGAATGTTTTAAGAAGATTCCTTTTAGTTTTCATGTGGATGTAATGTTACCATCCCAATGTACTATGTTAACAAGCTTCTAGTGCTATCATTCAAAAAAAATGCGAGAGAGAACTTTCTCTAAGGCATGTTAGCGTGACTCCAACCTCGCCCTAGCACAAATATATCTCTATTAAGAAAAATATGAAGGCACTTTGCAAATGGAATCCTCCTTTTTTTATGATCCCAATATGAGATAGTAAAGGTGCCTTGTCTATAAGTGAGCTCCCCTGATTCCAAGTGTCAAGTCATCTAGTTGGCTTTAGAACTTCTTTCAAACTCGCTACATGAATATTGTAGACTTTTATTTCTATTGGAGCATGCAGACCTTCATGGACAATAGAAAACTTTTGCTTCTCAACAAAATTAGGTATCTAAAAATCATTCATGCAACACATCCATAAGTACTTGTGATTGGTGACCTAAAATCATGAGTACATTCTCAAGAAGGAATTTTGCATTGGGTTGCATTCTTGCCTCATGAGGGCATTGGTGACCTAAATGCTTCATCACGACTATTGTCTTTCAACATAATAGCTCACAATGTTCTAATGGTGACTCATAAGTAAACTTGGGACTGAGTCATGCCTATGTCATTATCGGTTTGGAGGCAAGAAGCATGAGGATTCCATTAGTCTTGAACCATACATACACTGAAACATATGACAAAATAATGGCATCTGCTTCATGAGCTGCAGAAGAAGACGAACAGCTCTTGAAAAAGTGGAAACTAGTAAGTAGCTCATACGCATTGTTCAAGGCAATGTTACGCCTCAAGGAAGGGGTGGGTGCCAGTCACATCCCAACAAACTAGGACAGTTGGAGAGTGGTGCAGTTGCGTTATACAGGAGCATTACGTCCATTGAAAGACGTATGAATTATTCATTATATCCATGTGCAAAACGCATCATGTTGATACCAATGAAAATGTAGAGACCATTAAAAACTAGATCTTGAATATGTGAAACTATTGTTGTGGTTGAGCGAGTAAATTTTATGGAGTCCACGTGGTGTATTGTGGAGAGATCCCATATAGCAAAGGAGATATAATACTGCAACGTAGGCAATAAATTCAAGCAGATTGCTACTCTTCAAACTAACCTGTCCTTATGAGGGATGAGTTGTCGGCAAATCAATGAGCGTATAGCGACGGTTTGCCGTGCTAACATCCTTATGGTCGAACACAAACACCTGTTAAGGGCCACGTGATTACCAGCCCTACTTAGGCTGGAGTCTCGTGAATTTTTGGAGAGAGCCCTTAGGGGTTCCTCTAACAGAATGTGAAGTAGCATAGCTGGGCTGTGTCGTATGTAATCTCTGGCATGACGGCAGCCGAATCGAATTGGGCTGGGCAGTGGGTAGAAGGAGATGAAGCGGTGCCCATTATTGGGTCAGTCGAGCCACCCGCCACCCAACCGCGCAGAGTGGTTCTGCATAAATGTCTGCGTACGATTTTATTTGGCACTCACATTGTTCATAAGGTCTCGTCCTAGATCCATCGGGATCAATGGATGTCCTTGAGTGGAGGACAGCTACACATCATCAACTTGTATCTCCAATCAATGAAGAATGAGGGGCCTACTGATTATTACCTGGCTGAGGGTGGGCAATTGCAGACCATGAGGCATGAACCTCCCGCACTAACTCTAAAAATGTCAGGTATCTTTATAAGGATCAGCCCATGCAAACAGCGGTTTTGTTGGCATGACAGCTTGCTTAGTACCATACTATGATACCCATGTAGCATGCATTGGGCCCGCTGCTAGCTTGCCCGACATATGCACATGTCTAAGCTACTTGTACTGGCAGTGGAAATCGTTATGCAGCTGAGATGCTACAGCATGTTTTTAAACTGCAAGTCTTTTATTGATCTGAAGTTGAATACACCTGGTCATTTCGTAGATATCTTTCATGATTGTTGAGACATCAATTTACAGTTGCAGGCTTCATGCTGTAAATTTTGTGGGCAGTGAGGAATTTTCTGCAACCTTGGGTTTCGGTTTATTTGTCACTTTTTGCATGGGTCTACAGAGCACGGTTTAGGATTACTGACTTCATCATGACTAGCTCTTCCTCTCCGGAGCCTAGATAGAAACTCATTGTTATAGTAGGGAGTTCTAGGTTTTGCAGTCAGCTAGTTAAATTGGCCCAGTTAGCCTAACCGTGGGTCTCATTCATTCATTGTAAACACTTTAGTACTCTCTTGTATTTTTAGTAGTGTTTTCAGGATTAATTGTGGGCTTGCCACATGGCAACCCCTCCCATAAGCAATGGTGTGCTGGCCCACTTTTCTAAAACTATGTAAGGCATTCAGCTATCCTTTCAGCATTCATTCTACACTAATAAGAGCACATTCTATTCTATCATTGTTGATACTTCCTAAGCATCAGCCTACAGGCTGCACATGCCAAGAAGGACAGCATAAAGCTTGCTGTTGAATCTCATGCCCTTCTCATGTAAGAGAGACCTAACCCTATCTCTCTATTACCTTTTCTACTAATACTCTGCTAGACAGTCTCTAAGTACCCCTAAAATAGTCACTGTTAGCAATTCTAGTAGAAGCTATGCTTCAGTTGGTATCAAATCACTTTTTCTTGGGATTTCATGGTCAATTTTTTATCATTTTGCTTTGATATTGGGAGTACATATTCTTGTATCTTGGGCCTACCTCTCTACAAAAATCTTCCGCGTACAGTGTCTCAATCATCAGATTGACACATGTCAGCCTCAAATTAGCTCAAAGTTTCAAATTGCTCCGATTTGAATGATTCGTACATCATTGTGTTCATACTGACCTCCTGATCAAAGGCCCTCAAGGATTGCAACGAAATTCCAACTTCTGAGCAAAAAATTGCGTAGGAATTAGTCCTAAGGAAAATGAGGTGGTACATAAAACAGTCTCATTTCCTAATGGATGAAAGGAGAAAGAAAGGTCTTTGTTTTAAATGTGGAGAGAAATGGTGTGTCGATTATAGCCAGTGATACATTCCCTAACGTATAACGTGTTCCATATTCCCAATTCTATGATAAATCACGGGGCAGGCACTCAGATTATCCACCCAGCCAATTCTCGGTGGTAGCAAACTCTTAGAATGCGATCTTACGTGAAAGCTCTTGCTTGCAAATTTCCCCAAGCCCCAATTCCCTAGATGGATCTAGTATGCCACGTCTTCATTCTAGGGTACCTCTTAAATGCATCTTTACTACCCCTCTCTTGGGATATCAATTTATTCACTTGCCCCTAGGCACATTTCCACACTTAATGCATTCAAGACCCCTATCCTTAGACCCATGTAGTTAGTGCCTTGTCACCCTCATGAAGGACCTTGACATTAATCCTTTTGACCATTTACATGAAGCCCAAATAAATATAATACAAACATTGATCCTTTAGAGGAAAATGTCCACTGACCCTTCCGAGGTCATGTTACCTCAACTTGAGCGTAACAGCAAGGCTTGCTATCACATGCACCCCTGCACTTGGGTGCAAAGTGACACACTCACTACATCGACAAGTGCGTAATAGTTTCCTAATAGGAGATTTTGTCGTATGCTGTGACCCCTTTGTGAGCCCTTGTCCAGGGACAGTCAGGCACCAGCGACGTAAGTCAGTCTCTCATCCTTAGGTAAAGTTAGAAGATCAGTCCTTGTTCACTAGTACCCACTCCAGAACCATAGGGTAGTGTTTCCATCTTAGGTTTAGGGATAGGTTTAGGTCCAGCCTAGGATAGGAGCCCTTCTGGGCCCCCTCAGGGCTGGAACAAGTGAAGAGAATGGCAGGGGAAGGGCTGCTTTTATAGGCTACCCTGCACCCCTCCCTAGGCTGCCATTTATGGGGCCTAGGGCTGCCTTTATGGGGCCAAGGGACCAGCCAACCAGCCCCAAAATCCCTATAAATAGGGGGTCAAGCCCTCTTCCTCATTCAGTTCTCCCAGTATTTCAGCCTCCTACAGCTCCTCCTCAGCCCCCTCTGAACAGCCTGACACTCACCCCCAGTGGCCCTCTGACCAGCCTCAGCCTTTGGCATCAGCTCAGCCCTCTGGAAAGGTGTTCACGCAACGCATCAGATGGGGAGTCGGGACAGCGAACGGAGTAAGTTTCAGCCATCTCTCAGCTCTCTTATAGGATCTATCACTCCTAGATTTCACTCTCTCACTCAAGCAATAACCTTGCATTCCAGTGGACAGCACAAGGGCTCCCTTGTCTTGCAAAAGCATCCTACATCATGAGTATGGAGAGCATCAAGGTCTCAGTATTGGTCGGCGTTGCCTCTCAAGTCTTTGGATTTGCTCTACGTGTGCACAATGAGCTCTTCAGAAGCGCATTCTGTGCTCTGCATGTGGGAGCAGGAATTCTAGTTGCAACACAGTTGCCTCATCTGGATGAATCTGGGCAAATAGATTGGATACCAAAAAGGATATTGGGCTATAGAGACAAAATAGAATAAATACCAAAAATAGAATAGAATGGGCTATAGAGACAAAATAGTCAGAAACAAGGTCTGGGTGGAGTACTACATTAAGTGGAAAGGGTTAGTAGGGGAGGACTCCACATGGGAGCCTGAGTGCAAGAGTTTCCAGACCTACGTGATTGCATCTCACAAAGAAAAATTAGCATTGTCATTATTTTGGATGTTTTGGCCTCAAAATTATCCCACAACTAAGCGTCAATGAAAGCACAAATTGTAGAAGAGAGCATATAGTTCACTTCAAAAACATAAGAATTGTTTTGAAACTTGTGTGTATTAAGTTTTGTGGATTTTGGTAAAATCTCTAACATGGAATTTAAGCAATTTTTATTTGTTACTATCAGGGCCATTGGAATGGACAAAAGGTGTGCATCATCCATGAGACCTTTTGTTTTCATCTTTGAAATGTCCCTTTGGAGAGACCGATTGGGACAGTGACAAAAACTATCTTCCTAATTGCATTACCACTAGATATTCCTGTCATTTATAAATACATCTCAGAATGCTACTAGGGTTTGGTATCAATTGGATTAATCGCATGTGGCTATCCAATCTCGGCACACTTTTGTGACACAGGCATCTTGGAGCTATAAGACCTCATGATAAGAGCCTAAACTCTGGGCCTATATTTGCATTATTGTAGCATCAGTTCTAGCTTGCCAGCCACATGAGAATGATTCTTACATCATTGTGTTCATACTGTCCTCCAGGTCAAAGGCCTTCAAGGATTGTGGCAAAAATCCAACTTCTGAGCTAGAAATCGCCTAGGAATCCATGCTAACAAAAAGTAGGCGGTACATAAACAGTCTCATTCCCTAATGGTGAAAGGAGAAAGAAAGGTCTTTGTTCTCGGGCAAGCTAAGTATGATAATAGAGGTCTCATAATATAAGGATGACTCCGAGAATGCATATGAGTTTCATGATTGTTGTGAGTAGGGGGTCCTAAGGGATGATGAGGTGGATGATGAGAACTATGTGTTCAACCTTAGGGGACCTCAATCACTATGAGGTGAGAGCTCTAGGTAGCTTTAGGACTCGGGATTTTCTCTCCACATCTGGTTCGTAATCCATCTGCAGCAATGGGTAGGCACAACTCCTACCATCCATAGAGTTTCTTTGATTGTTGTGAATCCTGCAGAGAAGCTAAGGGTAATGGGGTTGTGAGATTTCTTGTCATACCCAGCCAGAATTGCACACAATATCCGCAAATGCTTTAAAGGGTGTAGGCAGTCCCACCACCTTCAGAATCAGGGGGCAGAGATCCTATGTTCTAGTGGATAGTCGGAGCACTCATAGCTTTATAAACTGTAATTCTCTCCATTCATTGAAGCTACCAATGGATGATCTACCTCACCTCCTAAGAGTTGAAGTGGGTAATGGTACTTTTACCACCAGCCAGAGAATCTGTACTGATGTTGCAATTAATCTTTCCTCAAGAGTATTCATGTACTACTGATCTATTTGCTTTGAATCTTGAGACTTGGACCTATTGATATTATACTTGGCTATGATTGACTCAAGACTCTAGGGTAAGAATTTATAGGACATGACAATGACTTTCCTAGACATGGGCAAGGAAGTTTGCTTATCTAGAATTGAATCTCAAAAATTATATTTGTGCCTAGCAGATGGTTGGGATAGATGGTTGTGCCTGGCAGAATTTTGTTACATTTCTACAAGCACACCTCTATTGGCATGTCTCTACTCGAGGCACTATATGGATGCCAAGTCCAATTCCCTACAATAATTAGAGACCAAACCCTTCTTAATCAACTTGCATAGGATGAGTGGATAGAATACAGGCCATTCTACAGCTAGCCAAAAATAATTTTCTCAAGGCACAATCTAGAATCAAGGAAGATGCCGATCTGAAAAGGAGGCATGTTGAATTTAAGGAGGGGGAGTTGGTATATCTCAGACAGCACCACACATATGTTTCGTCACACTGAAGGGGAAAACCAACACCAAGCTGACCCATAGATTTTATGGCCCCAGCTTATAATTTGGAACTGCCCCCTACCACTTTATGATTCGTGATGTATTCCATGTGTCCTTATTTATGATTCGTGGTGTATTCCATGGTGCTTCCCTCTACCACCAAGTTGGAACTGCCCCCTACCACCAAGATGATGATGTATTCCATGTATCCTTAATTAAGAGGTTCCAGTTGTTGCAACATAGTTGCCTCATATGGTTGAATCTGGGCAAATAGAATACATACCAGAAAGGATATTGGACTATAGAGACAAAATCCTCAAAAACAAGGTCTTGGTGGAGTACTACATTAAGTGGAAAGGTTATCGGAGGAGTACTCTACATGGGAGTCTGAGTGCAGGATTACCTAGACCTACTAAGCTGAGCTCAAGACTTTCTTACTCTTGACAAGCCAGAGTACTAGTGCATTTTTCTTTTTAGTCTGTTTTATCATTTGTATTCATTTTGAGGACAAAATTTCTTAAGTAGGAGGGGATACTAAAACATAGCTTCTACTAGAAGTGCTAATAGTGGCTATATTTTAGGGGCACTTAGAGACAGTTTAGCAGAGTAATAGCAAAAAAGGTAATAGAGAGATAGGTTCAGGTCTCTCCTACCTAGAGAGGGCATGAGATTCAACTACTCTCATGTGGCTGGCAAGATGACATCTTGATGATGTCCTTGGCATGTGCAGCATGTAGGCTAATGCTTAGGAAGTGCCAACAATGATAGAATAGAATGTACTTGCATTAGTGTAAAATGTATGCTGAAAGTACAGCTGAAGTCCTTATATAGTTTTAGAAAAGCAGACCAGCACACCATTGCTTATGGGATTATACAATAGGGTTGCCATGTGGCAAGCCCACAATCAAAAATAAGAGAGAGTACTAATATGTTTACAACGAATGAGATTTTAGGCTAACTTGGCCCATTTAACTAGCTAACTGCTAAACCTAGAATTCCCGACTATTACACTCATAAATCTATGCTCGTCTGCATCTATGACACAATGTGCATCCATTGTTGGGTGCTATTGAAGTCATTGGGAATGTCATCTGGAGGTTGTGTATTGACACCATGAATTTTATGGCTTGTATCCTTGTATATGAATTGATTGAGCCCTCTGCTTCTTTTACTTAATGTGACCTGCAAGGTTCATATTTGTGTCAATTTGCAACTGCCTTACTTTGGAGTAGGACTGAAATTTCACATGGAAAGCAAGAACAAGCAACCAGGTATGTGATTGCATCTCACAACAAAGAAAAATTAGCATTGTCATTCTTTTGGATGTTTTGGCCTCAAAATTCTTCCACAACTAAGCGTCGATGAAAACATAAATTATAGAAGAGAACATATAGTTCACTTCAAACATAAGAATTGTTTTGAAACTTTCTGTAACATGGAATTTGAGCAATTGTTATTTGTTACTATCAAGGCTGTTGGACAGAAGGTGTGCATCAACCATGAGACTTTTTCTTTTCATCTTTGCAAAATCCCTTTGGAGAGACCTATTGGGACAGTGAGAAAGACTATCTTCCTAATTGCATTACCTACTAGATATTCCTGTCAGTTATCACAGATGCATCTCAAAATGCTACTAGGGAAAGGTATCAATTGGATTAGATGCATGTGGCTATCCAATCCCGGCACACTTTTATGGCACAAGCATCTTGGAGCTATAAGACCCTCACGATAAGAGCCTAAACTCTCAGCCTATATCTGCATTAATGTGGCGTCAGAGCTAAGAGAGTTATGGGTGCTTCAAGAGTGCATCCACCTATGGGTGTGGACAACCTCCACAGTGTCACTTTTGCTCTCAGGCATCTTTGTATTCATGGTGGATCTTTGTCAGAGCAAGTCATTGCCATACAATATTGGATCTAGAGATCTCTCTAAAGTTCCATTTAGGATCTAACCCTAAACATAGTTCCAATTAGCAAAATAATAAGATAATCAAGATGTGACTCACCTCCCCAGCCACCCTCGAGCATGTGGGCCAAAGATCAGTATGCCACAAGTCCATGCCTATAGTATGGCCAATCCATACAAGACCATCCAATGGTGTGTACACACTAAAAATGAACCCATGATAACCTTGGCCACTTTTATATAGATGAGTAAACGTCCTTGGCTAAAAATAGCCAATTGGCCCTTTACTAGTGCGCCCAAGTCCTCTAGACCCACGTTAGCTTGCTTCCCTTAATTCTAGAGCCATCTAACCCTACTAGATTAAATCCACTAATCCAAACATTAGCATCTAGGTACATAACATTCTTCCCCTCTTCCAACGTTTACTCTTAAATTAACTGGGAAAGTAGCAATTGGCACTTCCTCAAACCATATCCTTCCACATAACTTTGAACTTTGGAATTAACTCATTCCTAAGTTTCCTTTCCTTGAAATTGAGCTCTCTCTGATGCTCATGTGGAATATAGGTCAAATCCTTAACTTAACAAGCTTTTGGGATGAACTCCAACCCTCCACATCTCTTTCTATCTACTACATGAAAGATCAAGTGAACTTTTACATATGGAGGAAATTCTAGCTTATATGCAACCTCACTAATCTTTTTCAATATTTGGAAGGAGCCGTAGTACCATGGGTTAACTTTTATACCAACCCCTTCTGTAACTTCTTTGAATCCTTCCACATTTTGCAAAGGTACAACCAACCCTCGAAAAACACTTTGGGTGAGCATCGTCTATCAACCTAAAATCTTGAGCACTCTTGATAGATTCTCGTGGAGTCACTAACATCTCTTACATATCCAGTAGTAAATCCTTAGATGCATCTAGCTGAATACCCTTCAATCCAACTATTATTACAAGAGACTTGGGTTGCTGTCCATAGATGAGCATAAATGGACTGAAATCAATAGAGGCAAATTCCACCTATGGGATATACCTTTCCTAATTAAATGGCCTCTTGGAGACATGCTAGATGCATACCTTCCAAGAGCTAATTCACCCTCTCTTAGATTTAGGACAATCAGTGGAACTCTCAGATTTAGGACAAACTAGAAGTTCCCATAGTCTAACTCCTGATCTCTATCATTGACTATGTCACATGGCAACCCATATAATCTAGACAATTTCTTGACCAAAAAGTGAGCCAGCTCAGTAGCCTTCACAGCTGTCTTTGTAGGTAGAAATCTTGCCATCTTTGTCAACCTATTGACCAATACGTAGATAGCATCATGCCCTCAATGAGTTCGTGGTAATTCCATAAGGCATTCCATGGAAATAGTTACTTCTGGGATATGTAGAGGATGTAAAAACCCTTAGACTTAGGCATTCTACCTTATTCACCTAACATTGCTTGCATTTTACGACATAGTCAGTAATCTCGACCTTCATCTTAGGCTAGTAAAACATCTATTATACTAAGTCATAGGCTTGTTGAATGTCATGACATTCATATAAGATATGTCCTAACCTCGGCATTGTTTGGAATGCAAACATTTCCATTTTAGAACAACAAACCATTCCGGATGTAAAACTAACCATCCACCTATCTGTCTTGTGTGTCTTACCATCTAAAGCTTCATGTGTTTCTTTTGATCTTGGTTGTACTTTCCTTACGGCCCTCAATTTGCCTTCCACATGTTTGGTACCACTACTCTCCTCCAAAGGTTGGAGGAGAGAGGTGAAAATTTCACCAATATCTTCTTTGACATAACAACCTTTTAACCTTGAACTTTAATTTCATCCTTGCACGTTATAGGAGAGCTTCTAAATATGTACCTTTTATGTCTTCGATGTACACACAACAGAGGCTAACCTTTACATATGAAAAAAATGGTTGGTGGACATGGAGAGCAACACTACAAGGGGGGGTAGTGACTGTGACCTGCAAGGAAAGAGGTGGCAAGATAGGTGAGAGAGCCTTTGAACAAAGATTACAACACACATTCCTTTTACTTCCCCTATTCTCTTCGTTAAGAAGAAGGATGCCTCATATAAGATGTGCATTTATTACAAGGACTTGAATAAAATGACTGTGAAGAATAGACTTCCTATCCCTAGAATTGATTATTTACTGCATGAACTGAGAGGAGCCAAGTACTTTACAAGTATGACTATCAGTCCTACGTATCCCTCTTAGGAAATCATAAAGGGCACCTCCAATCTCTATAAAAGAGTTTTCCTCATCAATGCAACTCAAAGCCTCAACAATCTTCCCTTCTGATATCTTATTTCCATGTCAAAATCTTGCATCAGGTCAACCCACACTACCTTCCCCTCAACTCAAGCCTATCACAAATGTATTTTATAGACTCATGGTCTATCAATACAACAAACTTGGATCCATAAAGATAATATCTCCAAGTTTTCGATGCCTGAATTCCGCAAATAATTCTTTTTCTTGAGTATGCCACCAAACTTGAGTATCATCTACCTTTTACTCTCAAAATATACAAGTCGGTGGTCCTAGAATAACGTTGTGCCTGCTACGAAATCACTCACATGTGTTAGACCATGAATGGTTGGCTAGGATCCTATAAATCCAATATAGATTATTCTTTCACCTAAAGCTTGAGAGTCTTTAATTGCAATCCTTTAAACCGTTGTAGGTAGAAATCAATGACAAGTTTGCCATGCTTAGTGTGGTGACCTTAGATATCAAATCAAACTCTTCCTCATGTTGATTTCCCCTTTACATCCCTTGAGCCATTTGAATATTGAGCGCATAAGATAAGGGATGGAATGAGAAGTGTATCTTCATGCAGTTCAACCATGTATCCATGCACGCAAGGATATGCTCCCTTTGGGTACACTCCCTTTAGCTTTCGTTGCCAAGCTTGTAACTATGGCTTGCAACATCGCAATGATTAAGGTTTGTGTCGAGGCATGCTTCTGCGTTGTGAACATGTCCTTTAATTTCTTTAGCTGCATTTCTTCAAATAAGCATGTTTTTCTTTGGTGACAAGGTTGTATTCTCCAAATCCATGTCATCTCCCTCTTCCTCTCAAGGCTCATCACGTGGAGCCAGATGTCAAATTCCCAAGCAATAGTTCTTCTACATTGCAAACTCCTTCAAACCCTTTTGCATCCCATTCTATATTTTTGGCCTATCTGATGGTTTGGGTATAGTTACATCATCCCTTTTTGCACCATTTTGAGCTCATTAAAGTGTTTGATCTTTGACTTTTGGAATTACCTACCTTCTTTCCTTTTTCTTTACTCCCTTCTATTAGTTGCACCCACCATATTTTCTACCATTATGCCTCGAAGAGTTGTTAAATCATTCTCATAGACTTGACCTTCTAATGTGGCATTATTAGCTTTTATTGCCGAGTCCCAATCAACTATATCTATCAATTATAGCCTTCTTTGGATGTAGCTCTTTTAGATCTACATCCCACATTGGTAGTTTCAGCTAGACCATTTTTGCATCCTTCTCTGTCAACATTCGATGGAGAATCTTGCAATTATCTAATTTGGCTAATTCCTAGAGCCAATTATTGATGTGACTGTGGGTGTCGCCCTTTGTTGTCTTTAGTTATTTCATTTTTAGAAGCACTGTTTGCCTAATAAATGTGGTAGAGATGATGTGTCATCAATATTTCTAGGTATAGTGGTTTTAATTATTCCTAGATTTTATTAGCCTTAGTCGCTTCATTTTTTGAAGGGTTTTTGTCTAGTAGCTATGGTAGATGACGTTATTGTCAATATTTCTATGTATAGTGGTTTTAATTACTCTTATTTCTAGGTTTACCTTGTCTCTATTTTAAGTGGTGAGCCTATTAATTTCCCAATCATGACGTATTGATGTTTCTCTCAACCATGGTCTTCCAAACAATATTATGTATGCCTTTGATTCCTTGGAAAGGTCTAGTATGGCGAATTATAAGATAAATTTGACTTTGATAATGCTGATTTGTCACACAGTAAAAATTTCCATTCTTATGTGAGTGTCATGCTCAATTATGTAATAATCCCCCATCCATCATAGAGTTCTTTTGACAAGATGTTGACCCATTCACATTTGTGATCAAGGGGCACATTCACATTTTGGATGTCATCCTTGTCACCAAATTCATAAATATGTTTTTTAGTTATTTCCTCTCATTGAGTGAATGCTTTTGTGCAATTTTTCCACAATGTCAAGGAGTTTCTTAGTAGGATTCCAATAGAAACTATTACTTGATAGCCAATCAAACTAGCCAGTGCTACTCCTTCCCTCAATAATGATGTGTAGTGGTTGTTCAATCACTATGTCAATTCTTGGCTGTATCAAATCTTGCTTTAGTGTCTCCTTAAATTGTGCATGTTCCCTTTCAACCCATTGCCATAGTACTTGGTATCTGTCTTTCTCTATTTTAGAATTTTGGATATGTTTCACCTTCAACCTTTTGATCCGCGTTGGTGGTGGTTGGTTGTGCTATTGATGCGCTTTTCCTTTCTTCACATAAATTGGGAAATGGATAATGCGTAGTCTTTTCTTGGTAAGTCATACATCTTGCTTTGTTTCATTGGAATTATAAGGTTTGGCTCTTAATGGACACTCCATGCAAGCATGCCCATCTTCATTGCTTCATGGCATCACAATAGTGCTCGTACCTTTTGACATTCATCTCTTTCCACATGCGTTGCTTCATCTTTTGCAAGTATGTTCTCACTTTCTTCTTTCTACCTTGCTTGATCCTCCCAAGTTGTAGAGCAAGTCAACTTCATGATGACTAGCTTTGCCATCATCACTGATAGTATTGCTTCATGGGCATCAATATAGTGCTCATAACTATTCACTTCTTCCTCTTTCTAGATGGACTTCATTTGACTTTGAACCAAGAGATCTTTCTTCATCCATTCTAGGTATGTTCCGGCTTGATTGGAAGTAGGGACGAAGAGTGTGATGCTTTTTCAGCCAATCACGTGCACTAAAAGGCAAGTATATGATCATACAACAAGCCATCAATGATTTGGAGCTATTCAATAATATGACTAATATGATAAGCTTAAAATTTAAGACATTTTAATTCTCAAACTTTAAGAAATTTTAATTGGCAATTGCTCAAAATCAACAAGGGACCATGAGAAGCACAAGGTAATGTACCTCAATAGAGGTTGTATTGGCATGAGAAAAGGTATCAGCCAACTAATTGTATTCCCCACCACCATGATAGAAAAATGTAAAACTATAATCCTAGAGAAATAAAACCCACCTAACCACATCAACCTATACAAGTTGTGACTTGCTTGGACTTCAAACTCTACTCCATGTACATATGTGTAATTCAGAAATGGCACATACAATTAGACTGTCCAATTTTGTAGCAGCATGCCTTGCCTCTTTGTGATAGTGATCTGCTAAGAGAAACATTTGGACACCAATGACCCTTTTGTCTTTCTATAGCACCAACGACCCTTTGTCTTTTCTATAGCACCAATAACCCTTTGTCTTTCTATAGCAACTCAACTCCTAAACCTCGATAAACCCCAATCAGAGGCATTTGTCCTTACTAATAAAAATTTCTAAAGTGAATGATTTGGATGTTAAATGCATGTTCCTTGAGAATGATTCGGATCCTATCAAATGCAAATTGGACACTCAAATGTCCACAAGAATCCGTTACTTTAGACAATCTTCTTAAAGGAGCTGCAATAAAACGAGAACTAAAACCAACCATTTCTAAAAATCGTTGCCTGTTACGCAGACACTTGTAATTGATCTTAGCTTTAGCATGTGATCAATATCTGGAGGGATTTTTCTTTGAACCTGATAGAAAGTTGCTGAGTACCTATTTAAATTAAACTAAAAGATCAGATCACAACAAATCACACTTGCACAAAAGTACGAGTCTGAGAAGAATAGGCAAAAGAGGGGTTTTTTTTTTGGGTCTTGGGGGGGGGGGGGGGGGGGGGGGAGGGGGTAAGGGAGAGAGAGAGAGAGAGAGAGAGCATTGTGCATGGACTATCTCTCTAGGCACCATTTTAAGGTTCTTTTTACACTGCAGCTGATGACATAAGGCTGTTTTCCTGCATTGACAAGGGTAAATTGAAGAAGACAACTCATTGGGGATAAACCACAGAACACAGTATTCATGCCATCATTTAAAAATGTTATACTGCAAGCCTGAAAAACATAATTACCAATCAACATTACATCAAAGGATAAAAGAGGAAAAGGGGGACTCCCCTCCAATAATGCCTAGAGTCTGTGCTGTAGCACCATTCGAGGAGGTCCTGCCCTCTGACAATATCAAGACCTGTTTAGTCTAATAATTGAAACGCGCATTTAAGTTCAAATCCTACCCTTGCTCCTGACATATCTAGCCTGAATGCGAGTAATGCGCTGATCAATAGGATATTATCAAGCGTACAATTTGACATATTATCCAGATGTAATATCATTACTACTACAGTCTTGAAAGCCCACATAACTCAACATTTGCTCAAAATAACATCAAATGAAACCAATTCAGCTGAATCATCCATCAATATAACTGGAAACAAGTCCGCGTCTTGGATATGTTACAGAGGAACCAAAATGAGGACACCAGATTTGGACAATTCAAAGATTGCCGACCAATACCGGGGCTCATACCATAGAACCCTTCAATCTGCGCAAAGCAGAATTCGTGAATGAGCTACAACATGACCCAAAAAATAGTGCTGTGCTCGGACCTAGACTCTGGACCTTCAATGGGGATGCCACAACCTTTAGTGGCTGCCCAAAAAGCCAACAGTTGCAAGAGTATACCCTACTAATTCCCGCCACTACTGTATTAACAATAGTGTTGACATGGCTAAGTCCATATAAATGGACACAGCTCTACAAGCAGACCAGACTAACTGACTGTTATTTAGCTTAAGACATAAAATGGACACTTACCTATTGTGTAAAACGAATTGAAGCAATCTTACAGAGAAAAATTGGACAGATAGCTTTTGCATGCAAGAGCCGCCAAACAAAATCATCCAGAATGAATGCAGTTGTTGATGCTCGTCAAAGCCCAATCCGCTGTCTCTTTCAGCTGCTGATCATCAGATGTCTGGCATTCCTCCAATAAATTCCTGTAAAATGCTGAATTTCGGAACAAGCCCGCAGCATTGGAGCCCAATGTATCAGCTAAGTCACCCAAAACACCTACAGCAGCCTTGGTCACTGCATCATCCCTGTACAGATTCCAAATGAATGTCACAAAGTTAAAACTTGTGAGGGCACATAATTCCAGAAAAAGCAACCCACAAAGCAGCATGCATCATGAGATAGCGTCACAAAAATAGCAGAAGAATTGAAGTTTGAATCGGAGTCGGATCATGTATCTGTCATTAGGAGCTTCTCCACCAATACAAGCTAAAATCCAAGAGTATCCCCAAGTAAACAACAGATCTCTCACAAAGCATCCACTTCCAAAGCTGCAATAGCCAATTTCAAGGACTACAAGCTAGACTATCCTGTCACCTCATCAAAACACCCCAAGGATCTAGTGACAAGCCAGGCTTCTCTTTAAGTTGCACAAACTATTTGGCTGCAAATGTGCATGGTTTTTTAGCCTGCACTCTGATGCTTGTATATTCAGGAGAAACACAGAGGATATAAGAATATAGAAGCTAGCGAGCCAGCATGTTACATAACATAGACCTGAATAACATGCTGCGTATGAAACAAACTCAAATCAACATGAACGACGTACTACACATTAATTTTTACAATAAGAACATCTTCCAAGAATTCATTCACTAGTGGCTACTTTTATGGACTCAAAAGCTTTAAAAAGGATGTCATCTTCACTAGAATTTTCAAGCTACAAACTATAAGTACTGTCATGCATAGCATGATGAACGTGGTATGACAGGGCCACCTAAGTCCTCACCAACAAATATCTGTCAAAGATGAACAAAAGGGCATGAGGTACTAGGGACCACTGCCCCTTTCCTCCACAAGGAAGGTGATAACCCAAAGTACAAAGGGGTGAAAAAGCTGGACACAAGGACATGCAAAAAGGAAAGGTTGCAAAATAAGTTTGTAGACTGGCTCTTTACAGAAGTAGAACTCAAGTACCCAACTTGTAACAACAAAAAATGAGCAACTTGTTTTCCATTTAGTTAAGTATCAGTAAGCCACCCATTGCCATGTCTCAACTCTCTGGTCCTTAATGATGACCTTAAGGTAAGCAAAACATTTCCAACAGTTCTCCCATATAGAGCAGTGCTAGCTGAAACAAAATGACTAATCACTAGCATCAACGTAAATTCAAAGACAAACCATTTGAAAGCCAAAGAAATTAGTTCGAGGTAGGAATGTGTACCTGTGCACGTCTGCATAGACACTTTCAAGAAACTGTAAGATATGACCAGCATAAGGGGCCATCAACTCTGACTTTGTATTTTTGAAACCTTGAAAAATGCCTGAATATGCTTCCAATATCCCATTTCGCAACTGGTTATAGTACTCAATCATTTCATCATCCTGGTTTGCAGCTTGCGCAGTGAGTTCAGCTGCCCCTTGTAACATTGGCATGGCATAAATTAAGTACTTCTCAAAGTCCTCACCAATAGCAAGAGCAATGTCTCCAAAACAAGAGAATATTGGTGGTTTTACAGAGCGATGCAATTGACTGCTTGAGAGATCCTTGAGCAGCTGAGTCATGATACCATCACAGAAAGGTAAAACTTTGTCATCTAATGCTCGACAAATGTCCCCCACAACCCCAACTGTGACAGCACACACTTGATATTCCTCAAAGTTTTGAAGACCCATTTCCAAATACTTATAGAACTCTTGCATATATTTCCCAAACTCAACACCAGTAGCATAGGCAAGAGCACCAATAGCCAACATTGCTTCTTCGTGGACTGTGGCACTCCTACAGGCAAAAACTCGAAGGAAAAGCCCCATCATCTGATCAGCATACTGAAGAATTCCAAATTTGGTCGAGTCAGATGCCCCCAGCTTTTGTATAATGACCTGCAACACACCACAAAGTAGGGCCTGAAGCTCGCTCTGCTTCTCTCTGTCATCTGATGACAGTATTTGCATCTCTAGAGTAAGACTGAGCTTTTGCATAATAACTGGAACCAGCTGCATCACCACTGGAGCAGTGTCTTCTGTGGAGCACCTTACAATCTCATTCAAAGTTTCATACGCTGATGCTCTCAATCGAGAATCGCTCGCATCCTCCCTATCTGCCGTTGCAAGGAGTACATGTACAATTCCCTGGAAAAATGGAGATAAAGGAGAAGTTGCACCACTGGATTCCTCATAACCCTGAGCAAGGAAGTAGATAGCTCCACAAACCTTCTCAGCAACATTTGGTACATCTTTGATACTCTCCAACAAGACTTGAAGAATGAGGGGCAAATTGGCCTGAGTTATGATGGGGGCATCAATGTTAGGGCCGTGTAGAAATTCAAATATTCTACCTAAGGTCCAGGCTGTAGTATCCTTAACTTGGTTGTTCTGGTCCTTCATGGCATTGAGCATAAAATTAAGAGCTACGTTGACCAAAGGAGTTAGCTGCTCAAGCGACGGACCCTCCAAAATGGATCCGAAGGCATAGGTTGCAGCCTCTCGGCATCTCCAGTCAGGCTTACTAATGTTCTCCTGCACATAAGGCATGACAAGAGGTACAACATCATCTCCCACGGTCCTTGCAACAAGACCCAGGCACGTGCCGCCTGCCATGGCCAAGTTCCAAGCTCCCTCTTCCTGATCCTGATCTTCATCTTGCTTTGTAAGTGTCTCCAGCAGCAATGGCACAAGTGCAGGGAGAGCTTGCTTGATGAACTTGAAATAAGGCACCTCAGAATCCCCAGAGCAGTCAGCTCCATATTCTTCCTGTATCTCGATCTCCTCATCACAGATAGAGCTCCAAAACTCTACAGCTTGGAGAGCAACTGGCTCCTCATCTTCACGCACTGCTTTGGATGTGATTGAAAACACATCTTGCATGTAAGGGGCCAGCTTCTCATAATATGTTGACGAGATTGAAACAAGACATTCAAAAGCTGCCTGCCTAACCCTGACGTCTGGGGAAAGCGTAGCTTCACATATGACTCTCATAATGTAATCCCTCTCCATATCATTTTCAAAGTTGCTTTGAGCAAAATCAAGGGCATTATAAAGTGCACGAGTTGCAGCTAACCTGACATCATTGCTGCTCTCGCTTGTATTCATGCCTTGGACCACTGCAGTGAGAATGGAATTTACTTGTTCCTGTGCAAGAACGTCTGCTGATACCTCCTCGCAAACATAACCCAATGTCTCTAGTGTGGCCTGCTTTAAGTGGGAAGGTTGTTCTGCTTGCGGTCCTCCCATGTTTGCCAATAAAGTTCCTACCAACTCAGGCCATTGCGCTTGAGGAAGCTCTATCGCTGCAACCTTAGCAATGACTTGGGCAGATGTATGCCTTGCATCAGGCACAGCTGATGATAGTGTCAGCAAGAGCGCCCCTTTGATCTGAGCCTTCAGAGCAGAATCTAGGGAAATCCATGCTTGAACCAGCTCTGCTTTCCTCGATGCCTCTCGTGCATCAAGGGAATTTTTCAAAATGAGGCCTGCAAGCCTTCGACTCTCAGGAGGTTTGTCGTTGTTCGCAAGCTCATGTGCCAACGATAGAAGAAATGCAGGCAAGTTCTGCTCTTGAAACTGCTTTAGATTATCTTCTGCAAGCTTACGGACGGATCCATCTGCTGACTGGGCGTTCAGGAGGATTTGGGTGACCTCCAACGCCATACTTAACAAAGGAAATGAAACACTAGATTAGAAACCACCGTCAGTGAAAACCGAGTAAAACTATGTGTGAGTTGAAAAATTACATCGGCAAGCTAAGTCTTTCACCAGGAAGGGAAAAGGTGGAAATCGAGTCTACAAACGAGAAGAGAAAACCTTATGCAACACTCATAGGAGAATCCGAGTCGGCGCAACAGAAGATAGCAACGATATAGAGCCGGATGGAAGGAGAACTGGGCGATACCTGGGGACAAGAAACACAGACGAGCGACCCAAAAAGGGCGGGAAAAGAAAGCCCTACGTGGGGAGGAAAAACAGAGAGGAGAAGAAGACGAAGCTTCAAACAGAGAAAAGATGGGAGTACCTGATGATTGGCAGAGCTTACTATTTGCTCTTGATGAGTTTGTGAGACTGATGCTGCAACAGGGCAAGAGGCTGCTTCTCTTCTTCTTCCACCACCTTCACCTCAATCCTCCTCCTCCTCCTCCAACTCCAACTTCACCTCAAAAATCCAAGTCCTCCTCCTCCTCTCCTCCTCTCTCTCTCTCTCTCTCTCTCTCTCTCTCTCTCTCGTTGATTCCTTTCAGCCTGATTTCTCGAAGCGAGATATAGCAAGAAGGCCAGCGCCTTGCAATCTGATTACCCCAAACCCAAAACCCAAATCAGACACAGGCAAAAAACACCTCTCCCTGCACGCCGCCACCTCCTCCTTCGCTCCTGCTCCTCCTCCGCCCAGGGGAGGAGTACCCTGTTGTGAGCTGGAAGAGAGGGGATGAAGCAGAAGGAAAGGGCGATGGCGGCCTGGGATTGGAAATCTGTGGCGCGATAGAAACGATTCTCGCAAAACCCACCCAAAATCCAAAACTCTCGCGCTCTCTTCCCCCCTTCCTTCCCCTTCCCCCCTTGGCACACACTACTTAGTTCTCTCTTCCGCCCCTGTCCTTTTTGCCCTAGCTGCCCTAAGGGTGCCACCTCTCTATTCCGGACTAAAATTTTGACTAGTTATGAGGAGAAAGGACTTTTGAAGACATACCGGTGAATCTCCTAAGTTCATTGCCAAGGTAGCTTTCTTAGCACAAGGCATTGCAGTGCTTGGATTTTGATTACCTACCTAGGCCTGGCAAATCTCACTTCTTGGGGATGAACGCTGGGCTACACCGCTATGGCATATTAGCCAATCGTACGTGCCGTGTGAGAACTTGCTCTTAGAAGTCTATACTTCCAGATTCATTATAGAGGCTTAAGCAACGGAACAACAAACACTATGGCTTGCCTTCAAAGGCAAGGCCAACTAGTTATCCTCTCATGCCACCAACTGTGGGAGGCTGGAGTTGGGAGATTCCACCAAATCAACGAAAATTAAGAACTTGTTATTTTCTCAAAGCCTACTAGAGGACACCAAAGCAAGAGTTGGGGCATGCAACCAAACCAAGACAAGTTATCCTCTTAGAGTACTAGTGTATGAACTCTGCACTCTATTACATACACTCCCCCAACATGTTTATCGGATATATAATAAAATCCCATTTTGAAAGGTTGCCACATTCCTCTATCTTATATGCTTGTATTGTTATGTAGCATACCCATGCTCATGAAACAACCACATCATTATCCTTGAGCCTATTCATGTTCCGATGGCAATGCCCCTACCATCTACCATACCTTACTCTAATACATTATCTACCCACCTTACTTCAAAAGGGGCCTTCAATGAGTCCATTCCTCACACCATGGAGTCCCCCTAACCAAAGTGCATCCCACGAATACCCTAGGGTGGCAAGGTTTATTGTAAATTGTCCACTCTTTTTTTTGCTTATGTTTCTTATGTAAATTTACTATGTGAGTGTTCTCTATATTGATTTATTTGAACTATGAATAGTTTGGGATTGTAAAATTACTATGTGAGTGTTCTCTATATTGATTTATTTGAATGATGAATAGTTTGGGATTGATTGCTTGCACTATGAATAGCATAACTACCTAAGCACATTCAGTGGATCAAGGACAACAATCACATATTAGTTTAAATTGGTTTTTATATCCTTTTGCTTGGTGAAGGTTTTTAGGCGTCACTGTATACATCCCTCTAGATTCTTGTACATCTATCAATGAGGCCAATCTTGTCCACCTTGTTTTCAAAATATTTCCTTATCCCCGTCCCCCCCCCCCCCCCCCCCGGCCCCTCAAGCCCTTAAAACATACAAGAAACTTGCTTAGTTCGATGCTATGAGCTCCTCACAACCCACTGTTGATCACAGAGGCAAGGGAAAGCCTATGTAGGGTGGGAACCCTCCCAAATCTTGGCTTCATTATTCAAAATTCCAATGGTTACACATCCTCCATACCTCAAACTACAAGGGCAAAGTGTGTATACCTCAAAAACAGTAATATATTCCATTCAAAACGGCCAAAAGGTGATTACAGCAGAGGTGGGAGAGTAATCTCGATACCACAAACTCCACATAGAAAACAATAAACAAACAAAGTGTGTTTACGTCTAGCTTGCCTTGTTACTAGCATTCATTAGGCTTTTCCAATGCCCCTATTCGACTTAATTTGCATATTAGCTATGCAAGTGTTTCTCTATTTTCCATACACATGTTATCCTAATAAAATTGTGTCTATATGAAAACATCTAGGCAAGTACCTTAAGTAAACATTAAATTATAGATTTTCCCATAAACTAAGTTTAGTTTCATGTCTTAACTTATATGTATGCATTTTTTTTACCTTCAGTGCACATATGTTTCCAGCCTTATGCCTCATGAAGGTGGTTAATGCTCCATTTTATGATAATTATGACCATGAGGCTATAATTAAGACCATGAGGAATTTTCGCTTTTCATAAGCAAATAATAATATGGTATTTGGAATTGTGCAATTCAAGGCATGACATGTGTTGATTCTCTCACTCTCAATGTAAAAGCAAAGGTTCATTCCAAGGGAGTTGGTGTTAGGGTTTCATGGATATGTTGATGGGAGCATGCTTATTGGGAGCAAACATATTGGTCAATGTTGTTCATACATGTGACCATTGAACCCTTTTAAGGTGGAAAAGCATTTGACATTTATGGCTTTCAAAATCACAAAAAAAGAAAAGTGCACAAGAATATCATTAATCATTGCACGAGGGTCTCTTAAACATTTAAAATTAACCTTTTAGTTTGGTGCTGTAACATTTAGTCTTGTTATGGATCTTTCAATGTTGCTTACCATCATGCTCACTCTACCAAATAGGCTTTTTGAAGCATCTCTTTTAGATGCTGGTGCACTATGAATTTTAATTTTGCCATGAGTTCATTTGATTTTCCTCCCCACTGTGAACTAAGACCCATCGACCATAATTACTTTTGAAAAGAGTTGTTCCTTGCCTCTTTCCTAGAAGCAATCATTCCATCTCTAAAGAAGATGCCTCTCACAACTAGTCACATTGTTTTATATTATTACTTATCCAATATTTCATGAAGAGAGAACACAAGAAATTCCATATAGGTAACTCACAAAGATGCCTCTCACAAGAAATTTCATCAAGAGGTAAAACAAGAGATTTCACAAAGATAACTCAAAAATGTGCACATTGTTTTATATTATTACTTATCAAATATTTTATCAAGAGATTTCACAAGGATAACTTGTAGCTCTAAAGGAAGGTCCAATTGCATAGACTTCAAACTTTCTATAAAATAACATCTAAATTAATACAAAATAGCTTCAAAAAAAAGATGAATTCCTTTGAATAATTCTTAACTTATTTACATTTTATATATGTAGCATTCTTGTACTTTCTCTTTCTTTTTTTACTGTTTTTTTTTGTTCTTCTTGCTCTTTGATATGTAAAAACTTAGTCAAGCAAAAAGTCTCAAAAGTTTTAACATACCAACGCATTTCTGATAAAAAACAAAATCACAAATAAATTTCTTACCTTTTTTCGAGCACACAACGCCATGCATCAGCATTGTATTAAAGTCAATAGTGGTGATAGGGATTAATTTATCGGAATGCTCGAGAAATAGATTACTCTTATTGTATTGCACAAAAAGTGATAGAGAGAATATATACAAAGAAAGCGTGAGGTAATTCAAGGGTTTGTTTTACTACTCATGAGATAGTGAAATTATTGAGAAATCATGATTGTTGAATGATGCAAAAGTTTTTTGTGTTCGAAATGTTGATAACATTATTATAATGCACTTCGATACAAATTTTCATGTTCAAAACTTTGACGACATTATCGAAATACCTTGGTACGATTTTACATATCTAAAAACAATTAGAATATCTTTTGTTGAGGGTGCAATCAATAAGATTGTTTTTTAAAACCTATATAATAATAAGAGGGTATTTTATTGAGCTGTCTCAAAATAGATCCCTGGCACTTTGTCAAAATATTTAAGAGAAAAAGCCATAGTATTGGTAAGAAATGTAATGATTTTGCCCCTATGAGGGAAAAACCTTGCTAATTGACATACAAAAATTGAAACCCCCCTCACACCAATTTTGAATTCGATAGGCATGGTTGGGTAATGGTTTATGCTAATAGGAACATTTCATGTTAATGGTCCAACTTATTGTA